>NC_056729.1:1932010135-1932090135 GCF_019279795.1 Protopterus annectens | reverse complement strand
ATCCTGCAGAAACGTTTGTCCCAAATAAATAACTGGTGCCAAAATCTTGGACTGAAATTAAATGCCAAAAAAATGCATTACTGTTTCCTGTGGGAAGACATCCACCCCAGGAAACTACCACATTGATAATACGCCTCTAAGAGCTAAGCAGTTGTTCAGGATTTGGGAACTATTGTGGACAGTGACCTAACTTTTGACCAGCATGTGTCTATTATTGTAAAAAAAGGTCCTTTTATGTTGCACAGATTATAAACAAATGGATTGTGTCTAGATCTAGGGATGTCATTGTCCCTGTTACTCTGCCCTCATTAGCACAATCATTGAATATAATGCCCCCATTGGCATGTATCAATCCAGACACATGCAACAACTGGAATGCCCACAGTGATTCCTTACTAAAATGATGCAAGGCTTAAACAACATATTCTACATGGACAGACTCACAGGCATGTCACTATACTCAGTATCTTACAGACTGCTAATAGGTAACCTGCGTCTGGCATACAAGACATCTGTGATGCCCCAACACTGGCCCAGTAATCAAGGAACCTCAGTCCTCAACATTGGCAACAAGGGGGAACATACACACTGGGAGGATGACAAGTACACACGCAGTAAAATGCAATTTCCCTTAAGAGCACACAGAGACCACAGTCAGTCTGGGGCTGGTTTATCTTTCTTTCTCCAGATCCCCAATAAGACTCCCCACTGGCACAGGTATACAGCTGTGTCCTTAGTCAGGGTTCCAAGCCAAGTCCTCCAACACTCTCCCTGTCCAACCAGTGCTTCATGCCCCTGCCCAAGTACCACACACACACACACACACACACACACACACACACACACACACACACACACGCACACACACACACACACACACTCTTGAAGATTTGTTTTACATACACACACACACACACACACACACACACACACACACACACACACACACACACACACACACACACACACACACACACACACACACACACACACACACACACACACACACACACACACACACACACACACACACACACACACACACACACACACACACTACAAGCTATGCCCCCTTCTTCCCAGACTATAAGGTAGTTATCACTGCCACCAGAACCCCTTATCACTACTTTAAGGGCCTTAAGAAAGGGTGTCCAGTCTTACTGTGTAATGTTACTATTAATCCAAATGGTAGTTTGACCAAAAGCAAGGCTGTTAGGAATGGCTTACACAGTGTCACCAAATAAATATACAAGTACTCTCAGAGCTTAAATATGTCTTACAAATATCAGCCACAAAGACAGATTTAAATATATTTAATAATAAATAATAAAAGAACAAGATAGTACTACATCAGAGTTCAAAATCACAGGAAATATTTAAAACAGCATTGCAGGGCAGTCTCAAATAAATTCAGACAACATCTAAGCTAATCTTTACTATATCCCTTACTGACTCTAAAATAATTTACTGTACCCTAGTTAACTTACTTACACAGCAAGGCAAGACATGTGGTAAGTGGATGTTTCCAGCTGATGCTTCTAGATCAAAGACAAAATACAAAATGCCCAGCCACTCTCAGAGAGTTCTTAAATTAATATCAAATATTACTGCTGGGATACTTGCAGCATGACATCACTTTTTGTCACCTGACTTTAGTTCCCAAGCTAAACCGCCATTGTCAGAAACTACCAGCATTTAGAATCTCTCTGTGAAAAATACACAGCCCTCAGATTTTTGCAGCAGCTAGAAGACAGAACAATAAAACACTTACAAGACAATGCAGAAGGCTCCCTAGTTTTAGACATCCTGTTTTCTTGCTGCATTGAAACTAACTTTTATGGCGCAATTATAAACAATTTAATTTCAACCATTTTCCTGAAGTTTTGCAAGTTAACCTTTTATGTTCCAGTTTCCACTGTTAAAAATATATACATTTACACAGCTACAATAGCGTATATACATTTCTGTTCTTTTCCAGTAGGGTACATTATGGCTATATCTTTAAGCTCAGTACTTTACACACACTCCTGTACCAGCAGTTTGATATACACATAGCATACAGCTCTAATACATTGGTAACACAAGAATATGAATCATGTTGATATTCACAAATGACATATAATTATTTACAAAATTCCAGCGATCTGGTCTAGCAATATTTTCTTTTGTGACAGCATCCTCTAATGCATTACTGATGGATTTATTGCACATCAGCAATCAAATGTCATCAGAAATACCCAGTCTAGTGATCTAAACCTTATTTGTAACATCAGCAGAATGGTTTGGATAGATGGGTATATCTCACAAAGGATATCATTGCTGTAGAACAGACTCTCCATCCACATAAAACAAAGTGTATCCCTGTTCATATTCAAGCACACCTTAAATCTATGGATGGAAAACAGAAATTTACCCCATGACTGCACCCGTTATTATTAATGTACAAAGGCAGCTCCTAAATGCTTTATCCCATGCATGGGTTCCTTCAATTATCTAAGGTATGAGCTCAGTTACTCTCATTAGGGGTACTATATAATTATTGACCATGTGATGGGTAAGGCCAATCTACAACCAAATGGGATAGGTTATTTCAAGCACAAAAACAGAAATTAGCTAGGCTTAAGGCCCAAAAGGGCAGCTAGCCTAGTACTTATCTATGAACAAAACAGAACAAAATGGGAAATGGGAATTATGAGAGTGGCACAAAATTAACACTTTTACAGTAATAAAAGCAATAAAAACTCAATTTTCTGGTCAGGAGTAGTGAAAGATATCAAACATAGCAATAGAAAAATATTAGTAATAATAATTTTCTGAAGAAAGTAAAAGCATAAACTTCTCAACCAGAAAATGAAGCTGTATAGGAAGAGACAGGAAGTAAATAACACCAAACAAAAGCAGTCACCATAGCAGCAAAATGCAGCCATTCAAATTACATATACACTCTCAAGGGCAGAAAAAGTCTCTGCCAGACATTGTTTGACCTATAAGGCAAATCAAAAGATATATCACACGAAAGTAAAACCTCTTCATGAATGCAAATGCATATTAAAATAGAAATAGAACAGGCATCCACATTGCCATAGTTATGAGATGAAATAAATGTAACAAGTATACTAATGGGGATGGGGAAAGCATTACTGCTTGGGTATGTGTGCCTTTCAGTTCTTGGAGTTGCCATCAAAATTATTACTCTTGTGAATAATGTTGAAGCTGTCTAACATAGAAAACAACAAACACACTCATGAAGGACTGCCCTGCCTTTGCTGCTAAAAGAACTTAGTTGAAGTATTGTGTTCATAAACTGGGCTGTGCAATGGCATATAATAGTTTGACAGTAGAGTCCCTTTAATGACTACCATGTAAATTTCAGACTAAAATTCCACTCAGTTGAAAAGTTACAACTATCAATTAGTTGCAATGGGCAAATGAAGCATTTTACATTAAAATACACTGTATATCCTAGAACTGGCTCCCTAGACAAGGTTAAGGTGAAATTGCCTGAGCAGCAGTACCACAAAGAAAAAACGTCATTAATGCTGAACACTATTTTCCATAGGAAATAATTACTGGTGCAGTTTCTAAGTGTGTGCTGGCAAGGATTCACTTGTTTGGGGAGATTTCTCCCTTCTTTGAGTTGGTACATCCATGGAGTTGGCATATATAAGTTCATGTGGTGGAGGGGACTTGCCCTTCATATTGGAGGGTGCGGGGGGGGGGTTGCCCCAGCAAAAAAAAAAAAAAAAAAGACAACTAAAATTTTTTTTTACTCTTTTGGATTCTGGACATACTTTTTCCTCCCTTTCTTTATATCAACCCTCAGGAAGTCAACATTTCATAGTAGACCGCCTAGAACTACCATACATAAGCTATTAAAGCTACAAAAATTGTAGTGGAATGTGGCACTTAAGGGCATGCATTCTACAAATATTACCAAACACCATGGGAATGCATGACGGTCATCATTCTTGCGTGTATCTCTTGGGGCTGCAGAAATATCTGTACCATTCACCCAGCTGTGTGCATTATTGCATTCCTAGTGTAATTTGCTGCATATGCTGTACTTCATTGCATTAATATGTTTAAAGCACTGCTCCAATGCCAGCTTTCTCATGCTGTTTTCTGGGACTCGCATCCTGGCTATTATATCACCAGGAAGTTTATACCTCCTAAGAGTCTCTGAATTGCATGGAATAATATTGTGACTCTGCAAGTACCAAGATAGCAAGAGATTATAACATCATATGAGAGCTGTAGCTCTGAGAGCTTAAAACAATTGCATTAGTTAAATGGAAGAAAATTTTAACTTTTTGGTGGTGTACATCTAATAAATTTTATTTTCTTACCTGAAATTTACAGATGCATAGCTGTGGATACGTCCTCACTTTTCTTTTTTTTTTATTCTTTGAGCTGATCATTCCGTCTGCAGATTTCATCTTAAATGTATTATCTGTACTATTGCAAATGTACTTTTACCATAGGACACAGTCTGCACTAGGATGCAAGCCAAGAGTGGAATTGATCTAGAAGGTAACTATAAAAATGTCTGTTTCTTAAATGTTCTGTTCGCCCAGCATTTCTCATATCAGTATCCTAAGTTAAATGTATGCAGAGGTTAATAGCTGTCTGACCTCTTTGATTTTTCTTTTATCTTGCTACAAAGAGCTTCCTCCTAAGAAATGCATTTACTTGGCTCAATAGTTTTGATTATGAAATACAGGCAGTAAACAAACATGCTGTTTCTCATGTAATGCAAACAGTACATTGATAAAACATGACTATGGAACCCTCCTTTCAGATAAATATATAGATCTCGAAATCACCACAACTATTCCCTTACTGTCATCTTCTACTAATGCAATACATGTGATTGCTAAACAAAATATCTTGAGAGATGGGACAATGGTATATGTTAACAAAGCTTATGCACCAATATTTTTTCTTCAATGTAATTTATGCCATTGCATTGTGCTGCACTGAAAGCCAGTGAAACATATCGCAATGTCATTAGGAAAGCCTTGGACTCTTAACAGTACAAGTTTGCTATAAAAAGTTCTTCCAGATTTACTTGATTTTATTTACTCACAGTATGAAACAAAAGTGAACGGACTGATTTTATACTCTGCAAAGTGCATAAGAAAGAGCAATGTATAAATGAATACCGGGAAGAAACAAAAACATGTTTTAGTTTGTATTACATTAACTGAAAATATGCAATTTTTTTTAAAAAATAACCATTTTAATTTAGTTATTGGAAAAGTAATTAATTTTTTTTCTACACTGGATAAGATAATGTTTATTTATTTATTTTTATTTGGCATTTACTTACCTGGAAAGTCCAAACTGGCAACAGTGACCCTTTACAGCAGAGGCTCATAGAAAAGCTCTAACAGTGAAAATATAGTTAATGTGTATAACAATCACACAATATGGTCAGCTCAGCTTATTAATGCATATACAGATAAAAAGTATAACAATAAACTAAGACAATCAATGCACATGTATGATCACAACTCTTTTTTAACAATCACATTTTTTACGTTTTATGTATGATTACAAATCTTAGATTTCATTTTTCTAATTGTTTATGTTTGTTAACCACATTTGTGGACTGATGCAAAACCAACCCATTCCAGACAATGCAGTACTATTTAATAATGACCAGGCTTCAAGGTGGGTGAAATTACAGACACACATCGACTAAAACAGTGTGGAATAAGACACACAAGCCTGAAGTCAAGGCAATCAGTGTTTTGCATACATGAGAAATGCAATGTAGAAAAGTATAATGCTGTACAATTTAACATAACCCCGATGCTTTTGGTTGGGGGAATCTAAAACAGCAACATACAGCTGTGTACATATTAAAACTGTGGGAGGCAAATCTATTACTTCCCTTTTTTCTGTGTAGTATTCAGGTGTGGTTACAAGCACTGCCCAAAGTTTGACAGCAGTCTTCAGAACTATTTTAACAGTCCACATGGGTCTATATCACATAGTCGAACTCACTATTCATCGTACACCACTTCATTGAACCCTCTTTGTTGAATCTTCATCTGCTGAGTGCTTGATTCAGTGAAACTTTTCCCACGGTAAGTAACCAATGGGCCAATCTACCGACTGCAACAAAAACAGCATTTTTGAAAGCCACCCTGGTTGGGGGGCTGTGCCCCCCACATCCCTCCTAGCTAAATATACCAGCTCCAAAATCATACTACAGTGGGGAAAAGGGCAAATTCCTGATAATGTCCCACTGGTTACTTACCATGGGAAGAAGTTTCGCTGAAATGATTGTTCAATGGATGAAGATTCGACAAATAGGGTTCGACAAAGAGGCATTTGATGAATAGTGAGTTTGACGATGTGAAGTAGACCCAGTCCACATACCTCACCTGCTTTCAATAGGCTGAACTACCTAGCAGTTATGTCTAGAGTCTGTAGTAGCTGCCAGTTAATGACCAAAAAGAAAATCAGTTCAGATTTCCAGATACCTGGTCAAAAGTCAAACCACATACTAAAAATTTATTGTATGGCAGAAATAATTTCCATTTCAGCACCTCCATAATATTACTGCATAGTATGCCCATTAGTTGGCCTCAGATGGCATTCTACTACACACACCAACAGACAAGATACTTTGTCAGTTTTAAAATTAAATTAGTGCCTTTAATTATATGTATGATGCAGTGCCACATGCAGCCTTTATGACTGTTAACAATGCATCAGTTACTGCTTTCACTCATTGTACATGGTCATCATATGCACAAAAGACCCTAATATACAAATATCATTGCCACCGCCTTTTCTATCTTTTGGTCAAAATATGTTCCAGATTAGAGTCTGACCTATAATAATCCCATTGTATTTAGTTCACCCAGAAATTCAAACTAAGCAAGTTACTTTTCAAGGCAGGAAAGAAAGTAAGAAACAACTTTTGTAAGACATCTAACCTAATAGCATTAGCTACCGAAACAAATAACTAAAATAAGTAAATAAATAAATACATATGTGAAGCAAATAGCTAAAAAACAAACAAACAAATAAAACAGTGAGATGGAGAGATAAAATTAATACTGCAGAGACATGAATTAGATCATGGATCTACTGTTGTCAGGAATGTCTTAAACATTTGTGAAAAACCTCACCAGTCTAAAAACTCATGGCTTACAGGAAAAAAAAGGAGTGTCCCTGTTGAAGTACCACATTCTCCAAGTCTTAAACAGCTGAACTTTATTAGTTTATTTCTGTATTTCTCTCTCTCCTCTCTCTCTCACACAACACATATATATGGTAGAAGAACAATCTTGCCTGTACCAAGGGAAAAATGTCAGCTAGCATTCCCTACAAAAAACTCCTGCAGCAGATCCCTTTCTTGTGATTCCCAGTCCAGTAATCAATGTTTGATGAAGGTGTATGTAGAAAGTCAAGTCAATATCATCAAATACTTAGCCATAACAATGCTTCATCCTTTGAGATCCTCTCAGGATATTGTATTATCCTTTATCTGATGCTGCCTTCAAGTTTAGCCCTGCAAGTGTACCGGAAAGAGACTGTATTTTTTGTATTATATTAGCTGAAAGTATCCAGTTATAATTTAGTTATCTGAATTGAATGAATTATGACATTATATGCATTGTGTAGCCAGTTTCAGGTACAGGAGGAGAATGTATGACTCTAACAAAGAATTTAAGCAAGCAATAATGCCTGACAGGGTGTGTTTTAATGTATAATTAATGCCCGCCCAAGGGTGTTATGACGCCACAGGAAGGGAGTTAATTACACATTAACACACACCCTGGAGAGAATTATTGCACTCAGACAATGGGCTGACTGTAAAAGTGTTGTTTTACTTGCTTATTTATTTTTTAAGTACTATATTATTTTTTTTATATATTTTTAATGTAAAATAGTTCCTCCGCCTACTGTTTCAAACTTGCTGTAATATATGTTAATGGTGTTGGAGGAAGCATTTTACATCAAATATATATATATATATATATATATATATATATATATATATATATATATATATATATATATATATATAAAACAATATAGTGCTTAAAATATAAGCAAGTGAAACAACAAGTTTATATACTGTCCATTCTGTTTCCCATACACATATACAGTCTGTTCTGCTTTCACACACACATACATATACACACAGCCTCCTCTGCTTTCATACACACATTCACTCACACAAGATCTGTCTCACCCTCTTTCTCAATCTCTCACAGTCTCCAGCTGCTTTCATACACACATTCAGTCTCACTCTCTCTCTATTTGTCTCACATGCAGCCTCCTCTGCTTACATACATGCATTCACTCACACATCACTCTCGCTTTCTCTCTCACCCTCTCCATCCATCTCTGTCTCTATCTCTCTCTCACACACACACACACACACACACACACACACACACACACACACACACACACACACACACACACACACACACGATTGCTCTCTCTCTCTTACATAGATGCATTCACTCATACATCACTCTCGCTTTCTCTCACCCTCTCCATCCATCTCTGTCTCTATCTCACACACACACACACACACACACACACACACACACACACACACACACACACACACACACACACACACATGATTGCTCTCTCTCTCTTACATACATGCATTCATTCACACATCACTCTCGCTTTCTCTCTTACTCTCTCCATCCATCTCTCTCTCTCACACACACACAAAGTCTCTCTGCTGTCATGCACCTATTCACACACACACACATGCAGACAGAAACACACATGCACATGATCGCTCTCTCTTACTTACATACATGCATATCACATACACGCTGCATTTTTTTTCTCTTTTTATTTTACAATCTCTAAATTGCAAAAGCACTGCTTAGCAAATGTAAAATAACTGCTCGCTCACTGTCCCTGACATGCATTCACACACAGACATAAAAAGACACAGACACACAGACACACACATAGCTTTTTGTCTTCTTTTTTTACATTTTAAACTCGCTAAATAACAAAAACGCTGCTTAGCAAGCATAAAATAATGGTGGCTATTCCGTTTCCTCAGTCCGAGCTCCACAGCAGCTTGGTAAACTGCCGTGAAGTGGCGGACTCATTTTTTACCAGGCATTACTTGTACATTAATACCCAGTTGGAGAACGCTCGTTCTCAGATCAGGGTATTGATGTACACTTTACTGACTGCCTAACTGACTATAAACTATAGCACATTTTCTCATTACTGATAAACATGGTTCAAACTCAGTTATATTTTATAAGGAAATAAAACAATCTAAAAATAAGAAGAATGTTTATTGAATAAGTGTTTTCATCTCTAATGAGAGTATTTCAGACTGACATTAAAAAGGCAACAACTCATTTAAATCCCAAAATATGTCATATGATTTAATCAGTGCCTCAATTTCTTCATAAAAAGCTTTAAAATTTTCTTTATCATTCAAGCCTGGAGGGGCACAGGCATCCCACCTCAACTGCTGACAATACTCCATTCAATCTAATTCATCTTCTGCATCAAATCTTGTCAGAAAATCAGTAACCTCATCGATTACCATACATCTGAAATGAGATCAACTTTTACACAATGGATGATGTCTGGTGAGGGCATTTCTTTATCTTGTAACCCAGTTGCTTGTGGATGTTTGCACATTCACAAATGTAGTTCTCTGGTAGTTCTTCCCATATTTTATGCTTGACAGGATGTGCAAACAGTTAAATAAACTACAAACTTGGACTTGCAAGTGTAGTAACCTGCTATCTTGACATCCACACTTCTTACACTAATTTAAATCACATTAGTTTTAAGATGCTGGCAATAGTTACAGTCATAACACTTAAACACTCTTTTTCTTAATACTCTGTCTTCTTTTTTTATTATTTAACCTCTGTTGAAACATATCTTTTAAATTCTTACCTCATTTCCCAACAAAAACAGGTTCTATTAACAAAAAACATTCAGTTTCTTTATAAAAGGCTTTATCAGGTAAAATGATAGTTATTTGCTCTAAATATCAGACTGAACTTAAAACTACCAGAATCCATCTATCTACCCACCACCCCTTTTCCCATTTTGTACATGGGGTTGGGGTCTCACTTCAAGAGTGACAATCATCTCAAGCCAAGGCTTACACTGCTGGGTGGCTAGCCTTGCCATGGCAGTACATTCATACCACTCACTTGCACACCCACGGTAGTTCATTCATACCACTCACTTGCACCTACAGCCAATTTAGAGTGTCCAATCCACTTACTGCATGTCTTTGGAATGTGGGAGGAAACCAGAGCACCCAAAGGAAACCCATGTGACTGCAGAGAGGACATGCAGACTCCACACTGAAGGCACCATAGCTAAAAAATCGAACTGGAGCACAACAATGCTAACCGCTGCACCACTGCGGCCACCCCATGTTGCCTTTATTTCACTGTTTATGAAATTAATTTTATTTGTAAAAATTCAAATTTACAACTACAAAAGTTATATAGGTTGATGATGTCATAGAGTGTAATTTAACACTGAAAAAGCTCCTCTTTCAAGAGGGAAACGTGGTTTGCATTTCTGTGTTCCATGGAGCATGCTTTGTATATTAAAAAGTTAAATACAGCTTCTATTTGGGTGCTGTATATTTTTCTGTTTCTTTAGAGTATATATGTGCATCCTGTTTGTTGCCTTATTGGTCATGCATTGAGTTGTTTGCATATATTTTGTCTGTGCTGACAATAAGGCGTATTTGGACTATTTATCTACTTTAAAGAACAGATTGTGCTACAGTCACTCCACTGTATCTGTTTTCATCCTTTCTGGATGAGGTGGTTGTTGATAAGGATGATATATTGTTATTTCCCTGTCTAGGGAATGTGTCAGTTAATTCTGGCAAGAAAGCCATGAATTTTGTTTCATCCAATATTAATGAAGAACATCAGGTTAAGAAGACATTTGCTGATCTAACTACTTCTTCCAAGAAGTTAACATCACTTATTTGGCATCTATGTTTGCTTAAGGTGCATCAACAGCCAGATATGGCTCTGAGGGGTCTAAGAGTGTCTCTAGAACAAGGGGTTGGTGTGGACCTGGTTTGTGTTTCTGTGTTCCATGGAGCATGCTTTGTATACTAAGATGTTAATTACAGCTTCTATTTGAGTACTGTATATTTTTGAGAATATACATACATACATAGTATATATATATATATATATATATATATATATATATATATATATATATGGTTCCCATTCAGAAGCCTGAAACATCATAAGCCTGAAAATCAAAATCCTGAAACCAAAAGCCTGAAAATTCAGAATCCTGAAAACTCAAAATCCTGAAAGCCCAAAATCCTGAAAGCCCAAAATCCTGAAACTCAAAATCCTGAAAACACAAATAATGCTAATATGTCACTATAAAGACACTAATATCTACCAACTGACCCTGACCCCCTAACCCTAAGGTCCGTCACTATTGCACACTCTCCTGACCAGCGCCCTAACTCACTTAAACCGCCCCTAACCCCAATATTTGTCACTATTGCATACATGCCTAACCTCTAACCCTAACTCACTTAAACCGCCCTAACCTAACATAAAACCAACACACTTAGCTGACCCCAACGCATGACCTAACACCACAGGGCTAACAATAGCAAAGCCACAATGACATCAGTATGTCTATTTTGTGTTTTCAGGATTTTGAGTTTCAGGATTTTGGGCTTTCAGGATTTTGGGCTTTCAGGATTTTGAGTTTTCAGGATTCTGAATTTTCAGGCTTTTGGTTTCAGGATTTTGATTTTCAGGCTTATGATGTTTCAGGCTTCTGAATGAACCATATATATATATATATATATATATATATATATATATATATATATATATATATATACATTACACACACACACACACACACACATATATATATATATATATATATATATATATATATATAATATATATTTATATATATATATATATATATATATATATATATATATATATATATATATATATATATATATACACACACATATATATATAGACTTGATAGAGCACACATTTTCACAGGATGAATGACTAGTGATTTAAAACACTTCTCATATAGAACCTCTGGGCAGCTTGGAGAAAATTCCCATTCCAAGGATTTCCATATAGCATCCATCATCTTATGAAATGAATACAGAAATGCTCTAGGTTTTATATTTGTGCATTCAACAAACCATGACCTTTTTGAACCTCTGAATATTTTGAAAGGAAGGTAATAACATTACATGTGATTCTACAAACAAACCAGGGCCAATCTTCTTATGTGAAGAGTTTGAAACAGAGTTTACTGCCTATTTCCATATTATCACCTTCCACTGCATCCTCCTTCTTAAACGTTCTTACCTCATCTACTGCAAAGATATCTAACAAAGAAATGTCTCACTAAATGAATCTGTACCAAACCATGGTTCTGCTGGGTCAGATGGCTTCTATTTTTGGTTAATTGAGTTATGTGAAGAAGTAATAACAGCAGTTCATTATCTCCAAAACTTTTCTCTCATATAACCCATTTTTCCAATCTCCAAAATAGTAAAGCAGTAATCACTTCTGAATATAGACCTACTTGTGTTCTGTCATATCTTGGTAATTTCTTTTTGAAAAAAATCTGTGTAGAAATCCTCCACCACAGGTAAATAGCTTTAAAAGCAGTAAGAATTAGATTACTATCTTTTTCAACAAATGTAACATTTTATCTACTCATTAACATGGATTTACTGCACATTGTTTCACACACTGCTTTATTTAAACTTGCAGAAATAATACTCACTAGCAAAGATAATCTGATAGGCTTTCTTTACAAACTTTCATAAAGAGCATTAATTATATATTTTTACTAAACTCCCTATCAGCCTGCAGTTTTGGCCCATTTACTATAGAATGGCCGATGTATACTATATTTATTCTTACCTTTTTCACCCAGATCATTGCTAAAATGGGTATATGGATTGTTCCAGCTACCCAGTTTTACAAACATTAAGTCAAATAATTGAGTTTTAGCAAGTCTGCAGGCTGAATATCATGAAGATTTTGTTTGAGAGATTTCCTGTGACTCATGCCCTTCAAGAATGCATATTACCCTCAGGGGTATAAAAGAACAATATGTAAAGTGCACTGATTCATTTGGAGTTATAGTCAAACAACAGATAAAGTATATGGCATCTAATGGAGGTATAGTCAAATAGGCAGAAAAAAGTGGGTTAACAACACGGCAACAGTTACGAAGGCAAACAAAAGTCCACAATATATATACACACACACATATATATATATATATATATATATATATATATATATATATATATATATATTGATTCTTAACACCTTAGCAAACAGATCAAAAGGGAACATTATCCACTTCAAACTATTGAACTCGTAGTATAGACTAGGTGAAAAGCTAACCTCTTTTCATTGTTTGATTAAAACCAAGTTAGATGAACTAAGTTCTAAACTTTGTATTTGTAACACATCTTTGCGTCATTGAAGATTTGTGAGGCCACCATTTGGGATCTCACCAGCTAATGAAAAGTTACAGAATACACAACTCTATTTGAAGGTCTACACTCAATAGTTAACATAATAGATGACATTCTGTTTCGTGGTGCTATAAAACATGAACACTACAGATAACTAATAACATTTTTGGACAGGGGACCAAATTCCAGGTATATGACACTTTTTGAAATGTACAGGACTTGTACTGACTGACACTGGTCTTCATCCAGGTACTGAAAAGGTTAGAGGTAGTTATAAAATATGGAAACCTACCGTTAAATTATCTGTTACAAGCATATTATATTTGCACAACTTTATTCCTCATTTATCAGATATCATAATACACCTAAGGAAGATGCCAGAGGATTATGGAGTGTGGTGTTAATCAGCATATTCAGAATGAGAGTTTTGAGTTGCTGAAATGTCTTAACAACTGCAGCACTGATTCTTATAATTATGACTTGATGTTTCATGCACCTTTGCATGTTGACGCACCAAGGGTTAAGTCCAGGTCTACTAGAGGAGGACAGGCCTACAGTATATACATCCAGGGCACATACAGAAACTCTGGCATATTACACATAAACAGAAAAGAAAATATCTGTGATAGTATTTGGTTGCCAGAGGTTGCATTATATATATATATATATATATATATATATATATATATATATATATATATAGATATATACACACACACACACACACACACACACACATATATATATATATATATATATATATATATATATATATATATATATAAATAACAACAGTATTATACTAAAATCAGAACCCCACTTGAGAGCATTTTCAAATGGTTCTTACATAAAGCTCCAGCACATATTCAGATGACTGTATTATTCTTACAGAAACTTGACTTGCATGTTCAGTGCAAACCTTAGAAATGCATGCACATTATGGAAACGCTGATGAGGGCATATCTGTAAGATAAATGTCAGAATACAGAAATATTTGATAGTGTATGGATTGTGTATAGATTGTAGCATATCTGTCAAAGTCAGAATAGAAAATGCAAGAGATGAAAATCTAAATTAGAAACAATTTAGAATTACAGATGCCTCATTATGAAGGGATGGCTTATGACATGAAATCAATACATTGTCTTATTAGATCATGTTTACGATTTTGTGATGAATTGTCTGCCATGTGTCTAGGAGAAGCAACTCAAAGATGAGAAAGGGGCTATAACTGAGTGGCAATGAGCTACCAAAATACATGACTCACACCTTAGCATAACAAAATCTGGGGAAAGATCCTGCAGGAAGAATCTGGGTGATATAAAACAATGATACTTGAGCACTTCTAAAAATCCAGTCCAGAAGGAGAAACACATCCACATGCTATTTCTTCAATGTCATGCCTCGAAGTGCAAGGTGACGTATTGCAAAACAGAAATCTACATGTTCTGCTATATATGGACTATAGCTCAAAATATTCAGTCAATCAAGGATCAATGGCCTAAAGTCTATTTTGCTGAGGTACAAATTACCAAAAATATATCTTGCAAAGTATATTTGTTTGCCAGTTAATCTCAAAGTTTTGTAAAGCAATTAAGACACAGTGCATCCAGGATATGCAATAGCCCAGTGTTCAGATTGAAAGAATGGTCCAAAGAGTGAAGATATTAAAAAAAAAATTGATTTTCAGATATGACAAATTGTGTCTTAATGATTCATGAATAAATCAAATTCCATTACAATATGTATAACTACCATCATAATTGCTTCTGTGGGTCAGAGACTTACACTGAAATTAACTACATCATTTCATTTAATGGTTCCTAGCAAGAATTACAGCAATAGAATTCTTAAAAAAGTAAAAATAAAAAAAATAAAAAAACAGAAAAAAAGTCCATGGCAAAACAATGAGAAATCTTTATTTCATAAATAAGGATAAAGTAAGAGTGAGAATAAACTAGGCTTCAACTGGTAATGTTTCTATTGATCATAAAGTTCCAATGCAGATCATGCCACTTGAGTGCTCAAAATGTCTACGATTGTACAAAGTGATGATATACAAATTGGTTTTGGGGAAATGAGGCCTCAAAAAAAAAAATAACCAGATGTTCCATCCACACATACCAACTACAAATCAGGAGTTTGAAAAAGATCTGATGAAGTTTTCAATGGACATTTTATTGCAGATGTCCAGTCCTTACTCTGCTGGTGATATATCAAGTCCTCAACACATGTAAACTCAAACTTCCTAAACTACTGCTTATCTGAATTAACAAACGTAAAGTCAAGTAAACAAGCCAGTAAATTTTGTTGAAACAATTAGTTACTGTGCATATTCTAGATATGACATTTAATCAGGAAGCTAGTAAGATACAAGGCTAAAATGAGTACAAAATGTATGAAGATTATTGGTGAATTTACACCAATATGCCTTGCTGAGAGAAAAGTGTAGTCCACCAAGCTGTACAATTAACTGAAAGTATATTTTGTATAAGAGGTATACAAAGCATCTTCATTGAAAAAGGATCTGTCATACTGAATATGTAATCAATGCAATATATCTTTAAGAGCCTTAGCATACAGGGGATTAAGTCATTTAACTTCTGGGCTTAAGTCAATCTTCAGCAAAACTGTGGACAGAAGTTTTCTTCAGTGTGGCCATCTCTTTCACTTGGCTGTTTTGCAAATGCATATCCTATATACCAACACATTGACTTACAGTGGCTGCTTAGTAAGTCATACCAGTTTTCAACTGTATGGATGTATAAATAACTTATATCTACATCTACTGTATATCTGTACCTATATCTAATGATTGACAGACAGATGGATATTCTTCTCTATCATATCATATATTTCAGCAAGCAGTTGTGATACTCAAATGTAGCAAGTATCTGTCCAAAGACTCAACTCACTTAGGATCAATACAAATACCATCATGTTCATGATAACATTTTTCGTCAAAAAATTTGGAAAAGAGGGAACAAGTCAGTTTGCAAAAAAAAAAAAAAACAAGTTCTCTCTTCGTGTACTGAGGTTAATCAACACATTCCCAGGCCTAATTCTCAGCCATTACATTTCATAAACATCCAAAGTTAAAGTTTTTGTGGAGATCAGCATCATTTTATTCTACAGCTGAAATCATATTTTCCATTATCATTTTCTAATCTCTTACCTCCGAATCTGCCACTGAGGGGTAAACGTTGACACCATTTTCTTTTCTTTTCATTTTGCTTATTTAAAGACTTTCCCCCGGATTTACTAATCTTCCGTGTAAGACTAGATTAGTCTTACACGGAAACACCAGTGTAAGAGAATGATGGCAGCACGCCATGTATATTAATGAGGGCATGCTGCCTCAACTCTAAAGCTTACACGGAGCATGGACGAGTGTAGGGGGCGTGTTGGACTGCCGAGCAGTCCAAAAATCCACGCCCCTGCAAATATCTCAGTGCTGAAGCAAATACCCTTTTTCAAGATTTTCTTCAGAATCCAGTGGCAAAACAAGCTTACAGGTAAAAGAGTACTGAACAAATGCATACAGGGCCAAAACCAGAAATATACAATATCTTGCAAACTTTTGAAATTAAAGGAAACACTTGATTCATTTCTTTTCTCTTTCAGAATGGTTTGCTGTCTGCATTTCTCTGCTGAATATCTTTCAAAGTATCAACAGGTAGTATAGAAATGAAACAATTGTCTATCAGTACTGAAAAAAAATGACACGCAGAAACATTAACACACACACACACACACACACACACACACACACACACACACACACACACACACACACACACACACACACACACACACACACACACAAATATTTTTTCTACTTATTTTTTTACACAGTGATAAGTGTAAATTACACTTGCTAAACAGCAAAAATGCTGCTTGTAAATCCGAGTGTGTGATATACCTTTAAGAAGCTTTCCAGTGAGCTAGCATATGCATGTAAGTACTGAGCATGTGCAAGTAAGAGCGGCATTTTGAGTGAGCAGTCAGAGGGAGAGCATGCAAGTATATAGTCGAGCAGTTTGTTAGAAAGTTCATGTAAGTACAATGTTTCTGTCATCCATCCTGATGTGTTCATATAAAATAAACTACTTAAACAAACACCTAAGCCTCAACATCTTCTTAATGCACATAAGAAGAGTGACATGGTGTCAGGAGGGGATTCAGAGTTACAGCCATGAGGCAGCTGGTTAAAGTTGGAGGAATATACAGGAGTGGATCGTCCAAACTGCTCAAATGACTCGCAAAACAGGTCAGAAAAAAACCCAGGTACAAAAACTCTTTGAAATGATTTCTTTTGCTGCAAATATAAAACAAAGCACTCAGAACGCTCAAAATGAATTTCTTAATAAACAAAATTCCCAAAACTGCGACATATTGATAAAAATATTCAAAATAATTACGAAAACATTTGAAACAATATCCGAATCACATAAAATGTATAAAACAAGGAAAATGACCATATTTTTGCTATGTACTATTTTTTTCATATTAACTAAAGCTATTCGAAATATCCGGTGTGCAAAGTGTTAGCAAGTAGGTGTAGTATTGCAGTGCAGTTATTTCACAAAGAACAGTCATTTCAAAGAATATTTCACAAAGTAAAGTTATTTTAAAGCATATTTCACAAATTAAAGTTATTACAAACAATATTTCACAAAGTACAGTTGTTTCAAAGCATATTTTGCAGAGTACAGTATTTCTAAGATTTTATTGTGTATTTGAATATCATTACAAGTACCTGGTGTGTCTGCATGTTCATACATAATTACAAGGGCCATTTTCATTGTGTTTTATTATAATCTGTGGGCATGGCAGAAGGATTTCGCAGACCCACACCATTTGTGTTTGATAATATTGCAGAGAATTGGAGAGTATTTGAGCAGCAATATGATATTTTCATACAGGCTGCTTTTTCTGACAAAGATGCAAGGAAAAATGCACTTATTCTGCTTAATTTATCTGGTTCAGAGACCATTGAAAGAGAGTGTTCATTTGTGTAGGTACCTGCTGTGTTTGCAGGGGAGGGGGAAGACCACCATATAGTATTACCTGCTGAAACGTAGTAAGACCCTGAGTGCTTAAAATGTAAATTTAGAGAAATGTGTAACCCCAAATGAATATTACAATGGAAGGACACTTATTTTACACAAGGGATTAAAAGCCTGGTGAAACATTTGCAGCATGTATAACTGACTTGAGAAATAAGACTAAAATGTGCAGATTTGGTGATTTGAGAGATGAGTTGATAAAAGACAGGCTTGTGTGTGGTATTAATAATGATACAGTGAGAAAAATTTTACATTGAGACAGTGATTTAACATTGAATAAGGCCATTGAGATCTGTCAGATAAATGAGCTTATAGAAAGGCACACAAGTATGCTTACAAATGAGAATAGCCAGCGGCAGGCACAGTGCAAAACTCATGTTGATAGTATGAAGCACATGGTTAAAAAAACAGGCCCAAGCACATGGCAGCTACTCAGGTCCTGTAACAGTTCCTGGGAAGCACCAAGTCTTTTCAGAACATTCCACTACTTGCTCAGTAAAACATAAGGGTGAGTCAGCAAAGTCAAAACATGTGCCCCCACCCAGATTCATAGTCCACTGTTGTAATTATGATGGAAATTATGAGCTTAAAAGAGAGAAGTGCTTAGCTTTTGGCTAGCAGTGTCATTCTTGTAATAAGTGGAATAATTTCAAAAGACTTTGTAAATCATATAAGGCACATTCTGTTATTAAAAGAGGGCATACAAAAAGGCAAGTTGATCAATTTGAAAGCTGCAACCCTACTTTTTATGTTGATGGAATATCTGTGCTTGGTGAAACAGTCAACACAGTAGATATGTGGGCAAAGAATGAAATCTTTTGCACTGTTTGGATTAATGGGAGTCCAGTAGAGCTCAAAGTAGATACTGGCTCAAAGGGTAATGTTATGTCAGCAGAAACATTTCCTAGAGTAAAAGCTACAGAACAACTTGATTTGACAAAGTGTACAAAGCTTGTTGCTTATGGGGATGAAGAGATTCAAACCAAAGGCTCAGTATGCTTTCATAGGATCATAGGAAGGATCATAGGAAGTTACTAGGCTATTGGCCCTAATACCCTTACAAGCCTAGCCAAGAATTTAGCCCATGTTCCAACAAGTCAGCACCCTACGCCACTGTCCAGCAGAGACATAGGTGGAATCCCAGGGGTGTATTTTCTGTTCCCCATCCAGTTATCCAGGTTGCGCTTAAAAAGGTTTAATGAGGTACTTTGCTGGGAACAGCTACGACTTGCAATTTTTCGTAGTCAAGAGACACATGCAGCCATTATTAGGCCTCAGAGACAGTTTCAAAAAGGGGACTGCTTTCACTTCATAAAGAAATCCATCATGCAAGCCTGTATGACAACAGCTTCAATTTTGCCCAAACTATTTTTTTCCTGAGTATGCTGATATTTTTGCAGACAAACTAGGAAAACTACAAGTTGTGTACTCTATGAAGTTAGACCCAGAGGTCAGCCCAGTTAGACCAGCACTGAAAGTTCTAGTAGCTATGCAGAGCAGAGTCAATGCTTAGCTAGACAAAATGGTGCAACTAGGAGTAATTTGTCCAGTAAAAGAACCTACTGAATGGGTATCCTCCATGGTGGTAGCTCATAAGAAAAGCTCAGATGATATCAGAACATGTATTGATCCAAGAGATCTGAACAAAGCATTAAAAAGACCTCATCATCCAATGCACACAGTTGAAGAGGTTGCTGCTCTCATGCCAAATGCCACTGTTTTTTCTGTCTTAGATACAAAGAGTTCATTTTGGCAAATTTTGCTTGACTGAAAATCTTCATTTTTTTTAACCACATTTGGTACACCATTTGGAAGATACAGATTTCTGAGAATGCCATTTGGGATACATTCTGCCAGTAAAGTCTTTCAGATTTTGATGGAGCAAATTTTTTGGGCTATCCATGTGCTATTAAAGTAGATGATATTCAAGTAGGAAGCAATGGTGAAGTCGAAGATAACAGAAATCTCAAGAAAGTTCTGAAAAGAGCACATGAACTAAATCCTCAGAAGTGCAAATTCATGCTATGAAAAGTCACTTATGTTGGTCACTTGTTTGCCAGTTTAAGCTTACAACCAGATCCTTCTAAGCAAACAGCAATTCTCGAGGTACTAACTCCGGACAATGTTCAAGTCCTACAATGTTTTCTTGGCATGGTCAACTATACAGGCAAGTTCATTCCAGATTTAAGCCAACTTTCAGCATCATTAAGAGAGCTGACACACAAAGATGTAATTTGGTCATGGTCAGATCAGCACCAAGGAGTATTTGATGCCCTGAATCAGAAAATTCATAACCCACCAACTCTCAACTTCTATGATGTTCACAAACCAGTTACCCTTTCCTGTGATGCTTCTAAGTTTGGTCTAGGTGCACTCATTCTTCAAGAGGGTAGACCAGTAGGCTATGCATCGAGAACTGTTACCCAGACTGAGGTGCAGTATGCCCAGATTGTGAAAGAGCTTTTGGCAATTGTGTCTGCATGTTCGAAGTT
Source organism: Protopterus annectens (assembly GCF_019279795.1). Lineage (NCBI taxonomy): Eukaryota > Metazoa > Chordata > Ceratodontiformes > Protopteridae > Protopterus > Protopterus annectens. The sequence goes on along the minus strand of NC_056729.1, from coordinate 1,932,069,064 downwards.
TAATGATTGCATTTAATGAATTTTTATGAAAATTCATAACCCACCAACTCTCAACTTCTATGATGTTCACAAACCAGTTACCCTTTCCTGTGATGCTTCTAAGTTTGGTCTAGGTGCACTCATTCTTCAAGAGGGTAGACCAGTAGGCTATGCATCGAGAACTGTTACCCAGACTGAGGTGCAGTATGCCCAGATTGTGAAAGAGCTTTTGGCAGTTGTGTCTGCATGTTCGAAGTTTAATGATTGCATTTATTGTCCACTTATCCAGATCAAAACTGACCACCAATATGTAGTCACTATTTTAGGAAAGCCTATACATACGGTTCCAGCTAGATTGCAACATATGATGCTCAAATTGCAAAAGTACAATTTCAATCTTATTTACACAAAAGGCAATCTTCTTTATCTTGCTTATATGTATTCAGATTGCTCAGAAAAACACAGAACAGCATAACAATGAGCAACTTGATTTTGAGGTCATGGAAGTGAGAAATGCTTCTTCTACACATCTTGATGATCTCAGAACTCATACTGTTTCAGATCCAATTCTCCAGAACCTCAACCTCTTTATCAGTCGAGGATGGCCTTCAAAGCAATCTTGTTCACCAGTAGAAGTGCAACAATATTTTCCATACAGAGATGAGATTTTGTCAGACAATGGTACCATCATGAAAGGTCCTAAAGTGATTGTTCCAAAGTCCTCGAAACAAGGGTACATTAAGATCTTGCATCATGGCCACCCAGGAACTGATTCTACCAAAAGAAGGCAAGATGTCTAGTATTTTGGCCTTCTTTGTCAAGAGATATTGAGAAAGTACTTTTGTCTTGTTCAGTATGTAATAGTACAAAGCCGCATCAACAGAAGGAGCCACTTCAGTTAAGCCAGAATCCTGAACTACCTTGGTTGACAGTAGCCACAGATATCTTTGAGTGGAATGGTCAACATTATTTGGTGTTAGTAGACTCTTATTCAAATTGGTTCGAGATTGACCTTCTTCCCAACCTAACTTTTAATACTGTCATTACTAAGTTGATGTGACATTTTTCTGTCCATGGTAGTCCACACAGAGTTATTTCTCATAATGGTGCACAGTTTACAAGTCAGCAGTTCAAGCAATTTGAAGAAGAGTGGGACTGTGTTCATATTACGAGTAGTCCTGAATATCCTCAGTCAAATGGCTTGCAGTTCAAAGTGCAAAACAGCTGTTAGAGAAATCCAGATGTGACAATATTGATGTTTTTTCAAACTTGTTAATTCTCAGAAACGTTCCTTGTGCTAAACACCATGGTTCACCTTCCCAGAGACTTATGCCGAGACAAACCAGAACCGGAATACCAATCAGCAGTAATTTATTGGTTCCATGTGCTAAAAACAACAAAGCAGTAAAAGCCCAACTATTGAAGAAGCATTTGTCCCAGAAGTCCTACTATGATAAAACCAGCAGACTGCTCCATTCTTTACAAAAAAGGGAGACAGTGAAGATGCAGACATCAAAAGGTTTTGATCGCATCGGATTTATGAAAAGTTTGTGTCAAGACCAAGGTCGTACATTGTGGAATCAGAAGGAATGGAATTCAGATGAAATCAGAAGCATTTGTTACCAGTGTCCAAACCAGTGTTACAGCATCTTGCCTGTGACAGACTCTAGTTCTCAAAGTGGCTTGTCCAGTGTTCCTGTTCCAGAAGACATTCCATCAGCAGTCCCCATTCCTGAGAAAATCCCTGACACTCCTCAAGCAGAACTTCCCCAGTGACTGTCCCTGTTGTTAAACCCAGTCTTAACTAATATGTCATGAGATCAGGTCACATCAAAAAACATAGTTCCAGATATACGGCAACCTGGACATAACTGTTGTTTTTCTTTACTGGTGTCTGTTTAAGTGCATGCTTTTTGAAATGTCATTGTTTATATAAAACGGCTCAGTAAAAAGGGAGGATGTAGATCGGAGTGTATGATATACCTCTAAGAAGCTTTCCAGTGAGTTAGCACATGCATATAAGTACTGAGCATGTGCAAGTAAGAGTGCCATTTTGAATGAGCAGCCAGCATGAGAGCATGCAAGTATGTAGTCAGTCAGATAGTTAGATAGTTCTTTTAAGTTCAATGTTCCTGTCATCCATCCTGATGTGTTTGCATACAAAAAACTACTTAAATGAATACCTGAGCCTCAACGTCTTCTTAATGCACATAAGAAGAGTGACACTGCTTAGCAAGTGTAAAGTAATGGTGGCCGTTAGTTTTTTTTTTTGAGTCCGAGCTCCATGGCAGCTTGATATGCTGCCGTGAAGTGACAGACTCATTTTTAATTGGGCATTACCTGTACATTATTACCTGCTGTAGAACATTTGTTCTCCAATCAGGCTGCTGATGTACAATTTGCCAATTCTGTAATACACATTATTATACACAGGAAACAGTTACAGCAGGGAGGCCTCTTGCAGGATCAACAGTTTCCAGGACAACAGTGGAAGCTTAGTCAGATGAGGAGTAAGAGGAAGAGCCAGCAGCAGGGGATGATCATGTCAGATGGAGGTGGGTAGAGGATTAGACATAGTTTTATAACATACCTATACAAGAGTTAAGCAGATATGCTGCAATAGAAATGATGCATAATAAAATGCTAGGCTGTGCTTACCTATGCACAAACTGGCCATGCTGTGCACCAGATATATGGAACCCTAGTCAAAGGGTACAAAGGGAAGGGCACACATCATTTGCACAGGTGGAAAAGGGAGTATATGAGTGCAAGTGTTTCACAGGGAAGTGTGAGTGTTGAAGTGCATTAAACTAAAAAGTGCATTCTAGGAAGTGTCAGAACTGGCATGGGAGGGTTAATGTCTGAAAAAGCTAGGGTCAGTGGATATGTGTGTGGTGTACTTGGAGTAGCAGTGGTGAGATTGTGTGTATGCAGGGACACATCCTCAGTAGTTGGTGAAACACTGTGGCTATGGCTACTAGGCAGGTCCAGGAAATGTATGACCAAGGTTCCCATGTACTCCCCCACCCAGGAGAGCTGTCAGGACCTACAGTGGCTGTACCCTATCTATGGCTAGATGCTTTTCTATTACATGACCTAACCTGATATCTGTTAGTAGATGTGCCAGCATGACTATGGCTACAACCATAGGGAATGCCCTCTTCTGTGGATGTTTCAGATGACTACCTGCAAGGACAACTCTACACTCCAGCCAGATTACATTTGCACAGTCAAGTGCATGATTCAATCTATCCAAGGAATGACACATGTGGGACATGAACTCCCATAGATAAGCATTCATACCCTGGATCATCCTCACTATCTCTGCCATGGCTGTGGAGGCACTATCCTTCGCCTACATGATGGCCATGCACTTATGTTGAGCTGCAGCCACTAACACACTCAGCTCAAGTCTCTTGGCAAGAGGCAATACTAACCCTCCCAGTGTGGACATACCTACTCATGAGTGCTAGGGGCAGATACAGACACCTGTCCACTGGGGGCCACCTCACTTCCCTGATCTATAGTGTTCACATCATCAGATGTTAGTGTCTCCAGGGTGTTCACACGCTTGGAGACTTTGTCCATAAGCTGAGTCAGTGATGTGGTCATCACACTCCCTGTGTCTCACACACACACACACACACACACACACACACACACACACACACACACACACACGCACACATGCACACGCACACACGCGCACATGCGCACACGTGATGTGGTCATCACACTCCCTGTGTCTCACACACACACACACACACACACACACACACACACACACACACACACACACACACACGCACACACACACATACACATACACACACACACACTGCACTCCCTAACTAACCCAACATTACTAGAGGCAGCAGATCTTCCAACATCAGATGGTAACAGTTGCACAGTGCTGCTGCCTGCATCCCTACCACCGTTACTAGAAGCAGCAGATCTTCCAACATCAGATGGTAGCAGTTGCACACTGCTGTTGCCTGCATCCCTGCCACCATTACTAGAGGCAGCAGATCTTCCAACATCAGATAGTAGCAGTTACACAGTGCTGCTGCCTGCATCCTGCCACCATTACTAGAGGCAGCAGATCTTCCAACATCAGATGGTAGCAGTTGCACAGTGTTGCTGCCTGCATCCCTGTCACCATTACTAGAGGCAGCAGATCTTCCAACATCAGATGGTAGCAGTTGCACAATGCTGCTGCCTGCATCCCTGCCACCATTACTAAAGGCAGCAGATCTTCCAACATCAGATGGTAGCAGTTGCACAGTGCTGCCGCCTGCATTCCTACCATCGTTATTAGAGGCAGCAGATCTTCCAACATTAGATGGTAGCAGTTGCACAGTGCTGCTGCCTGCATCCCTGCCACCATTACTAGAGGCAGCAAATCTTCCAACATCAGATGGTAGCAGTTGCACAGTGCTGCTGCCTGCATCCCTGCCACCATTACTAAAAGCAGCAGATCTTCCAACATCAGATAGAAGCAGTTGCACAGTGCTGCTGCCTGCATCCCTGCCACCATTACTAGAGGCAGCAGATCTTCTAACATCAGATAGTAGCAGCTGCACAGTGTTGCTGCCTGCATCCCTGCCACTGTTACTAGAGGCAGCAGACCTTCCAACATCAGATGGTATTAGTTGCACAGTGCTACTGCCTGCATCCCTGCCACCATTAATAGATGTAGCAGGTCTTCCAATATCAGATGGTAGCAGTTGCACAGTGCTGCTGCCTGCATCCCTGCCACCGTTACTAGAGGCAGCAAATATTTCAACATCAGATGGTTGCAGTTGCACAGTGCTGCTGCCTGCATCCCTGCCACCATTAGCAGAGGCAGCAGATCTTCTACCATCAGATGGTAGCAGTGGCACAATGCTGCTGCCTGAATCCCTGCCACCATTACTAGAGGCAGCAGATCTTCCGACATCAGATGGTAGAAGTTGCACAGTGCTGCTGCCTGCATCCCTGCCAACATTACTAGAGGCAGCAGATCTTCCCACATTATATGGTAGCAGTTGCACAGTGCTGCTGCCTGCAACTTTGCCACCGTTACTAGCGGCAGCAGATTTTTCCAACATCAGATGATAGCAGTTGCACAGTCCTGCTGCCAAATAATCACCTGTGGAAACACCAAAACAGTGTAGATATGACAGATGCAGCTAATATCCAGTGTAGATATGTTCCATCGCTGCAATGACAGATGCAACTGCTATCTGACAACCGTAAACCTCAAAATAAATAATATCCCTGGGCATATCTTGTGCAGATGGTCATGCCAGTTGGCAACCTGATTTGCCAGGCTACCATACATCAGACAGGTTTTATGAAGTTTAGAGTGACTAAGAAGTAAGGAGGACTTGCAGTTATAGATACAATGAATAAGGACTACATGCCTTGGGCATCCACAGGTAAAACCCTCTAGAGTCTGTACAGCTCAGCCCCATTATCCAGTGACATAATGTGGAACACTGTGGAGGTAATACTAACTTTAAATTATGCCAGATACTCCTCTGTCTGATGCTCTCCTACATGTTACTGATGTTCCCATGTCATGGCTTTTGCTCTGTGTCTAGCACTACAGATCCTATCCATGGCCCTGGATTTGGCTATGTCATAACAACTGTGCTGACCACCCACAGCATTAACATTTCTCAAAAGTTTTTCCCAGGTACAGCCACAGAAGGGCTAGTTGGTAGCATGGACAGGAAAGAGCCATTGGTCATGGAGACAGAGGGTGTGTATATTTCCTCATTTTCAACATTTGTGAACTTTGGCTTGTGAGTGGGTGTTGATGGGCCACCAGATCAGCACTTGTTTTCTTTGTATGCTGGTTTTTAGGCATAGCTCTTTTGGTATGCAAGACAGTAAGCCTTGTTCTTGCATGCCACTTACAAATCCTTACAATACTCTTACTCTACTAGGCCATATATAATGCTGTACTTGTGCCTGCCAGTTGTATATGTATACTCACAATCTTTAAGTAACTGTCAGGCATATACGTTTACTGAGCCCATATTCCTCACAAAACAGCCATAAAAATGCAACTGACCAAGAATAAATGACCATTACAATGACACTAAATGCCAGCAATACATGATGTAGAGATCAGAGTTCAGAGTTCGATCAAGTGACCAAACATGGGTGGGTCATTCAAAATTCCATCAAAATGTACTGAAATCACAGAAATAGTCAGTTGCTTTCAGCTCCATAAAAAAAAACAGACTTCTTCAGAACCATAAAAAAACATTTTCTGATGGAGACACTGTTATAATTGCCTGTAGAAATGTATTGTGTTTGAGGGGCTCTTGTCTGACTCCCACAGAGCTTAACAACACTTTGCATCCTCAACTAATTCTGCTGAGTGATTTCCTTACTTCATGTGACATCCAGGTACAAGCTAAAGTATGTGTATTTAAAAATTGCATTTATAGACTACTGATTTCTTGCCTTATTTGTGCAGTTATCTATATTTAAGGCTAAAATTGCTACATTTTCTCAAACTGTTTTGCTGTTAGTCTGACATAAAATCACCTTCTATAGATAGCTTGTTAAAGTTGTTTTGTGGTAGCATACACTCTCAAGCAATCTTTTTTGTGCTTTTCATTAAGAGGACTGGGATATTCCATCCAATGGCAGTAGGTGGTTGCCTTGTCTATCTGAGTTGGAAAACACATATGTTAACCTATAAAACTAGCATTGGGACTGTAATCTGCAGTTTAGTGATGCATTGCACAAAGTTAAACTCAAAACAGCTAGCTTGGGCATCACATAGCACTAATGCCATATCCTAGCACTATCTAATACCATATATTAGCACTATCCAGTACCATATCCTAGCACTATCTAATACCATATCCTAGCACTATTCAACTCTAGTCCCTAACCCGGGTGAGCAACGTAGCAGATTTATGTAAAACCCAGTTCTCAAACCCTAATAACTCACCCTCATACAGGCCTGGACAACATGGATAAGCAGTTTCCAACTGTTTCTGTAGCCAGTTTGATAGATATGGGGATCCTGAGACAATGTAGCAATTGTCTCATGTTCACTAGAACCTTTTAATCCTTAAAGAAATCAACACACTATGTGAGAGATGTATATACAGAATTTCACTGGAGTCAAAAATCTTGCATACAGACAAGGTTGTCAATAATACCACACACACAGACCATCTTATGCTGAGGCACTAAAAAACCTGTTCCTCAAAGACTCAGAGATGTCCTTAGCCTGCAAACAACAATGCTTATCCTCAACAATCTAAAGAACACACCAAAAGCAACATCAAACACCACACATAAGCCTACACCCAGTGTACCAGCAAAAGCAAAAGCAAAGCCCATAAGGCAAGCAAACAATTTACACAGGACTCTTCTCATATGAAAAATCATTCTATGTTGCACAACTTCTAAGTAAGGGTATAACATCCAGGTCCAAGGACGTTATAGTACCACTCTACCCATCCCTTATCAAACTCATCATTCAGTAGAATGCCCCATTGGGGCATATGGGTATTAACACAATGTCATATAAGATCACCTTAGAGCCCTGTCTCTAAACGTGGTCTCCCACGGGTTGTTGAGAAACAATCTGTGCTTGGCATATGAAGCATCCTTAGATTTATCCCTGATGGAGCTTTTGCACATCGGCAAAACAAGCACCAGAAACATTAGATCCAAGGATGGGAATTTTGCTTAAATAGAAATAGAACAAGCTGGCAAGGCAAATACATGACTCAAAGCATCCCCATGCTATGAAATAGGCACCCCATCCATGTGGAGCAGAGTCCATCCCTAACCCTATTCAAACATAACCTTGACCATTGGATGGGAAATTGCAAATTTATTCCCGGGCAGGCCCCCATGTCTCTTATAGACCGAGGCCACCAGTAAACATTCTTCAACTAACATACCCCCCACATAACTTTTTAGCAGCCTCCTAACTTACCCCTCCTAACAAACATACCCCTCCTGGCAAACATGCCCTCCCAGTTAAGATGCACATGTAACCAAAGGATACAGTTAAGTTGGGTTGCATGGCTAGGCTTATAAAGGCCCTGGTGGTTTTTAACCTAGTATATACCCATGAACCTATGACCCTATGTTAGGCATGCACTCTCAATGGCATACAAAGGGATGTAGAACTATCGTGTTTCACAAATGAAAGTAACACTTGAACCATAATAATAAAGTACCTCTATTTTCTGCAAGTATCTGTCACACTAATGAGGTGCTTATCAATAATTATTGATCTGTGGCAGATGAGACACTCGACAACTGTTTTGGGTACCAACTGACTGACATTTTCCCTGAGATTCTTCAAGGTGAGGCATCATGGCTGGAAAAGTTGAGGGTATTGCTCCTTTTAGAGCTCAAAGGTGGTGTGAAAGGAAATCCAAGATTTTTATGGACATCTTATGTAAGAAATACATCTGGAGGCTCCTGCAGGAGGACTATACTGGCCCACAGTATAAGGCTGACGGCTGGAATAGCTTGGGCATGGCTTTCACATGTGTTACTGACATTCTGTTCACAGGGGAAGAGTGTCAACAACTATACATTGAGGCATCACAATCCTGATCTCCTTTACTGATGGTAGAAAGAAGTTAAGGTGCAGTCACCACCTCTGTAAGTCTAACTTATTTATCTACCCAAATAACCTTCCACTGCATGCCACCATTAAACTTTGCATTATGACCTATTTATGTCTCTAGCCCCTGAAGACATCACAAGAAATAGGCAGACAGACATGAGCAGACTGGAGTGCCTAAAAGAGCACCATATATATATGGGTCCCTTCACAAATTCGACTTTCATATGGCCGAGACCATATGATCGACTTTTGAAAAGCTGACCATGGGGAACCACTATCTCCGTATAGTGCGGAATGTGAAACTTTCCTTCTTCTGCACTGTAGTGCGATCTTGAAGTTGGTATATTTAAGTTACGGGGGGGGCGGAGGCCCCCATGGGTGGTGCAGGGGGACATAGCCCCCCCTGCTAACAGTTTAAGGTAAGTGTTTGTTGTGTTTTTTTGGGTTTATTTTACATGGTCGGCTTTTTGAAAGTTGATCATATGGTCTCAACGATATGAAAGTTGACTTTCTGAAAAGTCGACCATGTAAAGTAGAGCTATATATATATATATATATATATATATATATATATATATATATATATATATATTTTGTTTTTTCTTTTTATTACTACTCTTCTCTTGCATGAGATACCTATTACTGCTCATCTCTTGCATTACTTGCAAATTATCTACTTTTCTTTTGGATGTTGTATACCTTTATCTAATGTTATAATTTGTACCTAACTTATTTTGCATACTATGTAAACGTTTGCTATTCCTTGTAATTCTTGTGTGATCTTGTAACATGCATTAACTTTAACTATTTGTACTGTTCTGGAGCTTTTCTCCTGAAAACAGGTTTCTAACCCAGTCAGACTCGGACACTACCTGGTTAACAAATGTAAATGAATAAATAAATAAATAAATATATATATATATATATATATATATATATATATATATAAATAAATATATTTGTATATATATATATATATATATATATATATATATATATATATATATATATATATATATATATATATATATACATATATATATATATATATATATATATATATATATATATATATACACACACACACACACACACACACACACACACACACACACACACACACACACACACACCATCTGGCTTTTAATAGTAACAGTTGCAGGCATTAAAAAGCCAATGAACAGCTTTCATACACTTGTGCCACATCCATCAGTACTAGCATAGCTTATAGTAAATAGTATGACTGTGCAATGTCAAAAGTTTATTTCTGCACACCTCCTCCTGTAGAGGCAGAAAAGTGGATGTACTTGTTAACTCTTATCTCACATTGTGAAGGTGCCTGTGGGCATAATCCTGCTGGCCTGCATTTGTTGTAAAATATAATTTTCATATATATTTGTTTGTCCCGTAGTATCACTGCAACATCAAATGGTCCATATATGTAACATCATCATTAATAGTTTCTTGTACATTTGCCAATATGCAATAGCATTTGCTGTCAGAGTATTAGCCATGATTGAAATATGTATATCTGAGGAGCATGTTTACTTTGTATAGGTACAATACTGAAATATGTGTACTTTGCATATGTACAGTATTGCAATATATATGTCTGAGCAGCATGCTTACTTTGTATAGGTACAGTATTCTTAGACATGAAAATGCATCTCTGACCACAAACACACATTTATTTTGCTAAGTAGCTTCTGCTGTTATTTTGCTATTCTTCTATGTATTAGAATACATGTGAGGATGATTTTTATTTTACGCCCCTATATAAATATATATATATATATATACATATATACACACACACACACACACACACACACACACACACACACACACACACACACACACACACACACACACACACACACACACACACACACACACACACAAACACACACACACACACACACACACACACACACACACACACACACACACACATATATATATATATATATATATATATATATATATATATATATATATATATATATATCTGTATAGTGATCCATTTCACATGACTGAAAGCTCAAATACTGAAATTCATTTGACTGAATTTCAGAATACTGAAAGCTGACAATGCTGAATTGCAAAATACAAAATGTTTAGCCATAGACATGACATGTGTTTCCCTTCACCTGTGAATTGCTTAATATAACAAAAAATGCGCAGATCCGTGAATACCTAATATTTCATCACAAATGACATTAACATTCAGAAAACTTAGATTCACAATACGAAATAAACTGCGCAAATATCACCAATTCATCTCAGCAAATGAAAACTATAAAAGAAAAAAATGCACTTACAACACCAATGATTAATTCTTTCCAAAATTAAATACTACTTACTTACCTTATTAACAAACAACAGATGATGTAAAATCAAACTAGGTGGGGAACTTATGCCTACCACACCCACCAATGTGGGGGGAATGTGCCCACCCACACACCCTACCTATATATACTAACTCTGTGATTGAACTACAGTGGGGAAAAGGGCATATATTTACTTACCTTATAGTACTGCACACACTGCCATTTAGTATTGTCAGCTTTCAGTATTCTGAAATTCAGTCAAATGAGTTTTCCGTATTTTGAACATTTAGGATTGTGGACTCAGTCAAATGAATTTCAGTATTTTGAGCTTTCAGTTATGTGAAGTGGACCCATCTATATATACACACACACACACACACACACAGTATATATATATATATATATATATATATATATATATATATATATATATATATATATACACACACACACACACACACATACACACACACACACACACACACACACATATATATATATATATATATATATACACACACACACACACACACACACAGTATATATATATATATATATATATATATATATATATATCTGCATGTGTGTGATAGCGACCCAGATGAATGAGTGTAAAGGCCAAAAACTAACTATTCGAATGGTTATGGTCGATTAGACAACTGGTTGACAGGTATGTGATATTGCACCAATCCAGGAATTGGAAACTTGCCCTTACCTCTTGTGTTTATGCGATCTTGGAGTTAGTATAGATAATCAGCAGGGGATGTTGGGGGCACATGGTGCAGGGAGATTGCCCCCTGCAAGAAAAGGTTGTTGCTTGGTGCATGCATAGTTCTGTGTTGGTTACATAGTTTTTGATCTTTTGCTGTCAATATTATTACAGTCAGTTCTGTGTATTTCAGATTAAAAGTGGTACACCCATATGCTTATATATCCACATACACAAATATGCTGCTGAAAAGCATAATTACTTAATGTTTTGCCAAGTGGATTCTGTTTAGCTGTATAATTATGAACAGTAGTTAGAATATATTTATCAATGAGTTTAAATCCCCTCCCAGTTGCTACTTGCTGTTCTCTTTTATACCTTTCATTTATTTACTTTTTTGTGTCTCTCTATTTGTTTTACGATTATATGCACCAGTATAACAACCTGCACTCATCCCACAGAAGAACCTTGTTGGATCCCCGGAGATGGCAGCAACATGACCACCACCACCACCTTCACCAGTGGAAGCACCTGGCACATCTGAGTCACAGATTTCAAGAGTTGCCTCCACACCTCCTTCCCTACATGTAGCACCTGTGTCAGGTAACCCAGCAAAGGAGAATGGTACAGTGGTACCCATCAGTAGAAGTACTGAAGAATTGAAAGTAGTGAATGTGACAACTTTGGTACACATTTGGGTTGGCAGACACTGTGGGTTATACAATCTGCAGGATTACAGACTGCATGTCATAGCAGGACTAATCACTCAGCAGTGAAAAATATGTCTCTAGGTGATTTGGTCATTTTGACTAATGTTGCCAAATGGGTATGGGTATTTGCCGGTGATATGTGGGTTGAGGACTTGGCCTACTCAGACTTACACCAGGGACTCATATTAATGTCAGGAGATTTGTATGTGCCCGTATTGCCAGTATGTGCCTTCCATAAAGCCGAGCTGTCCTGGGTCAGTAAGCTGCTCGCTAGCCTGTCTAGTTGCCCAGCTTGCATTACCTGGGATAGCTCTGTTGAGCGAAAGTTGGAAATAAAACCAATCAACATGCCAAACTTTAACTAAGAATTGCTACACTAAGTGTATGTTCTCTGACAGGGCAGATCTTAGTAGTGGATGACATGATGGAGTGGTGGAGGCTTGACATCATATGCATCCAAGAGACAATATGGAAGGGCAGTGCTGCAAAGACACTTGGCTTGGGATCCAGAGTCTACTCATGAGGATTACAGACTAGGAAAAGGTGTGGGAATTGTGTTGAGAGAGAGGCTTCAGAAGGCTGTGAATGTCATCAGAATTAGTGACAGACTCATGGCAATCATACTGCAGTGTAATGATAGGACAGCACTCCTAATCTCAGTCTGTGCCCCACAGCAGGGTTTCAGACAGCCTTTACAGGACCCACTAGATAAAGCAGGATGACATATGTTTGCGTTGATAATGAATGAACTAAATTCTCATATTGGGATGGATAGAACAGGTTATGAGGACTGCCTGGGTCCACATGAGTGGGGCAACAGGAATAAAGAAGGAGAGGCTGTTCTAAACTCCTGTCTGGTAAATGGCTTGATAGTAGCCAATGCATGGTTCAGGAAGAGAGACAGCCACAACACCACATAAAATAATGACCAACATGCAACTCAGGTAGGCTTCCTCCTAGAAGGAAAAGGCTTTGGGGTAGAAGCAGTGATTGTAAAGTCATGTCCAGTGAAACAGTTGGCCCACAACTTAAACCACCAGTTGCCACAATTAGCTGTAAACAGTAGTCAGAGAAGCCCTTAAGGTCAACAGAGACCAGGCTGAAGACCTGGAAGTTGTCTGGAGAGAAAGCACAACAGTTCAAGGAATTACTCAGGACTCTAGCACCTCAAGAAGAAGAGAAAGTAAGTGGAGTTGAAGAAGAATGGCAGCACCTCAAACCAGCATGTGTGAGGACTATGGAACAGATATGTGGCCAAGCCAGGTATGGAAATAAGGCACATAAGTAAATCTGGTGGTGGAATGCAGAAGTCCAGGAAGTCACCAAAAGAAAGGATTGCAGGAAAAAGTGGGAGGTAGAAAAGATGGACCAGGCTAGGAAGGAATACTGGTTGGCTAACAAAGAGGCTAAGAAAGGAGTTGCAATAGCAAAGAATAGGGTATCAGAGGCACTGTACCAGCTTCTGGAAAGTGAGTAAGTAGACGACACAAGGAAACTATATGAGGTTGCAAGGCAAAAACAGAAAGGTAAAGAAGATAGTCAGACACCCTTTATAAGGGATGCTCGCAATAACCTGCTCGCCTGTCCACAGGACATCAAAGGCAGGTGAAGGAGTACCTTCAGCTACTTCTATTTGAAGAAAACTACTGAGAAGCTGTACTGTCCCACACACAGCCTACAATGAGAGAAAAGGAGGTGACCACCATAGAAGAAGGAAGAACAGCACTAAGGAAAATGAAATCAGAGAAAGTTGCAGGCTCAGTCAAATGAGATCACAGCAGATATGACAACGATGTTGTGTGAGATAGAGGAGAAATGGCTCCTGAGGGTACTCCTAGTAATATGGAGAGAAAAGCATATCTCAAATGACTGGAGAATAAGTACACTAGTGCCAGTGTTCATGAACAAAGGGGACATTCACAACTGTGGGCAGTACAGAGGTGTCAAACTCCTGTCACGTTGCATGAAAGAGGGTGATTGATAAACTGATGTGCATAGTAGTAGAAAGTAAGATGGGAGAAGAGGAGGTCAGATTCAGATCAGGATGCAGACAACTGACCCAATGTTTGCAGTGAGACAGATAGTTGAAAAGAATCTAGAGATGAGGAGAGTCCAACTGGCTATTCCTAGACTTGGAGAAAGCATATGACAAGGTCCCAAGAAAACTGATTTAGACAGTTCTGTGGTGGTTCTGAGTCCCAGAAGCATCAGGAGAATTAGTGCAAGCTATGTACAAGGATCCAATGACTCAAGTACAGTGTTCCATCTCACATAGGGGTTCCCAGTGGGAGTGGGTGTACATCATAGTTAAGCTCTGACCCCACTTCTGTTCTTACTGCTGATGGATTACATCAGCAAACAGGCCAGAGGGGACAGATCAACAAAGATGCCATTTGCAGACAATGTGACATTACAGGCAAACTCTGAGCAAGAATTCAGTAAAGGATACAGGAATGGAATGCAAAACTGAAGGCACACAGGATGAAACTATGTACAGATAAGACAGTGGTAATTGCAGTCAATGGGGGAAATTAGAATCTAAGAATTGAGATAAAGGGAACATAATGGACCAGGTTAACAACTTTGAATATCTGGGAGGGGTGGTTGAAGACTGGGGAAGTCTAAATGAAGAGGTCAAAGCTAGAATCAGAGGGACTGTAGTCAACTGGCATAGAGTATATGACAGAAGAATGCCAAAGAATATGAAGAGTAAGGCCTACAAAACAGCGGTGCGACCAGTGATACTGTATGGCACAGAAACCTGGGCAGTAAAGGTAGAGCAGATGAGGACGCTAGAGATGATACAAATGAAGTGCCTGAGATGAGTTTTAGGATGCACACTGCGGGACAGATGAAGAACTGAGGACATAACAGCAGAAGCCAAAGTAGCTCCAATTGTGAAAAAGATCAAAGAGAATAGACTGTGATGGTCTGGGCACATGTGCAGAAAAGAAGAAGACAATCTGATGAAAAAGATTTGAGACAGACAGGAAGAAGGCAAGAGGAAATGAGGACGTCCGGCAAAGAGGTGGATGGATTATGTGAGAGAAGATCTGTGACAGTTTGGCGTGAGTGCTGAAGAAACCAGGAGAGTGGCATTGAATAGAGAGAGATGGTGACAGTTGGCACTACATCCCAACCCCATGTAGAAAATGATGCTGATGATGATGATTGGATGCCTGCATCAGCCTAATGGAGACCACGCTCTAGTGACTCTTTGCTGACCAGCATTGGTCAAATATCTGAGCCAAGACTCAGTAGTAACAGCACCCAAGGAGACAAGTGATCTCTAACTGGGTTTCAGATGGCAGAAGCTGATCTACAAACATCCAGTCCTATGGCTGTACCTGGATTTCACTTTCATTTTGTTATTATGTCTATCCCTTTTGGTTTTACAATCCTGTCATAACCTTTGTTTTCCTTCTGTCTAATGTTTCCTTCACCATTGTGTTCCTCCTCCCTCGTTGTGTTACCACACACCCTCTTTGTCATGTCTGTCCACACATCCAGCCTAACCAACCCCGCTATCCTTCCTCTTACTTCCTGTCAGAACTTTCTGTTCTCTTAAAAAGAAATGGACACATGTCCTGCAAAAAAAAGTATATGCCTCACCCCATCCTGCTCATTCCTTATTTGTTCACCATCTGTTCTGCACACTTCCTAATACCTTTCATCCTCTTATTGCAAGAAATTTGTAAAAAGTCAAAAATAATAACAGGACAAAGGCCCAAAAATAGAGACAGATTTAAGTATTGCTCTTACAAACATAGAAAGTTGCTAGAATAACATGATTTATGTTAGCAAGCATTTTCTAAAGGATATGAGTCTGAAACTCAAATGCCTGTTATTACTTAAGGACTTCAGTCCTCAGCAATTCTACAATTTGTCAGAATACCACAAATTTTATGAGGAATAGACCATAAATATGAGAGAAAAATCCAGACTTTTTTTTTAAATTTGGACTGTTGAGAGGTGTGCTCTGTTTGCTTTCCCTTTTCATGTTTTTCCTATATTCACATTTTCAGTGTTTAATCTGGCCAGAAATAGATAAACACATTACACTTGTCCTAAAAGATTTTCAACCCCCCCCTTGTTGTAGTCACATGGTGCACAATGCATTACAGAGAGCATTGTCAATACCCATGTAACACAGAAATTATATGTTACTGTTCATTGTGTAGCAACAATAAAGTCTAACCAAAATGAGGTCTGAAGTATACCAGCTACGGTTACCATCAGTCATACTAAAGACATAAGTGCCATTGTATGGAAATGTCTAATTGGAAATGAAGTAAACTTTGTCTTTAGTTGGACTGTTTCTGTGGTTTAGCTTGTTCACAAAGAATTTTCTAGACTGTCAGTGCAGAGAATGAAGTGCTCAGATCCTCTCAGGCATACAGTGTTCTTTTTTTTTTTTTGTTAACTTCTGCTTCCACTCTGTGAATGTTTAAAAAAACCCTGCTATATTTCCCTGACACCTTTTTTCTGACTACTTCTGTGGCTCAGCTTATTCATCTAGTGATTCATGGAACTCAAATGAAATAGCTGAGGGTCCAATATCCTCAGTGTTTGACTGCCTTTTATGACTTGTCCACTTCTAGTCTACAGATGTGTAACATTCATGTGATATGTGTTTCCCTGAGACCTTCATATGATTCATGTTATGAGTCACCTTGCAAATTCAGTGCTTGATACAATATCAATGCAGAGTAATGGGTTCAGTCTCCTAACAACTTTCTTTCTTTTCTTGTTTCAATATGCAGATGTGTAACATTCCCAAGACTTATGTTTCCATGATATCCAGATGTGTAACATTCCCAAGATTTGTGTTTCCCTGATAGCCAGATGTGTAACATTACCAATATTTATGTTTCCCTGATATCCAGATGTATAACATTCCCAATATTTATGTGTCCATGATATCCAGATGTGTAACATTCCCAAGATTTATGTTTCCCTGATATCCAGATGTGTAACATTCCCAAGATTTATGTTTCCATGATATCCAGATGTGTAACATTCCCAAGATTTATGTTTCCATGATACCTTCAGCATGTCTCCTGCTATAGCTCACTTTGCAAATACCAGCAAGCAATAACGCCTTCCAAGGTGTGTGTTAATATGTAATTAATGCCCGCCCAGGGGTGTTATGAGGCCTGATGCCGCAGGAAGTATAATCCCTTCCTAGACATTGACAGCATTATATACAAATAGCATATGTTGAAATTCCTTTTAAATGAAACTTAAGGGGGTTATTATTTTAAGTAACTGATTTGAAATACTTAGCTGTCCAGGTACTGGTGCTACTCTATCTAATAAAATATTCTATATTACAGTGATTATATTACTGAATAAATCCCTCTCACCTGATACTTCTAGCCTAAGCTAAGCTTAATAATTCCAACATGTATAAACACTTTGTAAATGATAAGCTTAGCTGATTAAAGATGTGCTTTACTGCATACAGAAACTATAAACCATGGCATGAGAAAGTGTATACTTATACAATTTTTATATATCAGAACTCAACCACAAACATATCGGTATTATTAAATAAAAGTATTTTCATATTGACTTTGCAAATGCCACATAGTAGTGCTTAAAATATAAATCAATCATAATATATGCCTTCAACTGAGTGCTCATTCAAGTTGTATCCTAGCAGAGGTGCTTAAACACTTTAACCAGCCAATCTAACTATCGTAAATAAAATGAACATAATGTAACTTGATTGATCTTTCAATAATTTTCTAGTGCTTAAAAGAAATATATTAAATTTATATATTTTAATTATTGCTTTACAAAATATTGACATTTGTATGAATTTATTTCATGTTGACCAGTGTCTGTCTGCATAACTAATTTATCTTCTATGATAATGTGACATCTAAACTGACGCTACAACACTGAGTCATTTTATTAGCTTATTTTTACTCTTAGCATTCTTCTTACAAAACAGAGCATATCTGTTTATACCATTCCCCTTAAAGACTTAAATACTGATTCTGCAACTAACATGCACTTAGTTTTTTTATTTTATTTTTTAGTACTATTTATTTTTGACTCACTAGTGGTTCAGTTCCTTCACAGAAAATAAAATATTCCTGGGCAGTTGCACGTTGTCAGTACCCTATTTTTGGACCTCCCGCATTGCTATTTTCATTGTCCAATTACCTTATACAAGGGCACCATCTAATTATAAAAAACTGTCTATTACCTCCTATCATCCCTTCCTCATCTTCTCTCACCCGCTGCACTAGTTTCACAACCTCTTTCAGCACTGGACTTTCTGCCATCATCCATTTCCTTGTAATTACCCTTTTAGCCATCAACTTTATAATGCAGATAAGTGCCTGTATCTTGACTGTTTATATTCTGTTTTCTTCTTACCCCTATTAAGAAAACTCCTTCATTCCCTTAATTGTCCCCAACACATTTTCTAACTCTTCCTTTCTTATAATCAGATAACAGCTGCCACCCCAGAAGATATACCTTCAATAACCCCCTCTGCATCTATCGCTGTACATCTCCATCTTTCATCTACTACTAAAAACATTTTATGTAATTTTACAGGTGTGTAGAAATACTTGTGCACATAATATCATGGAAATATTTTGAATTTTCTTAACTGCACAGCTTGACCAGGCAATTGACAAATGTACTTACTTTTTGGAAATTATTACAGTCCTCTGCTGTATCAGCTGACCTATCAAAGGGAATGTATTTACTCTTTTGGCCAGATTCAATAAAGCCTACATGGTCTGTATGATGGTTGCACACTGTTTTAGATTCAATAAGTAGCTCTACATGCGCATAGCCACGCAAACAAGGTAAACAATGTGGCTTGCAAATTACAGCATAAGCATCTGAATCATATGCCAATCAACCAATCCAAGATGGAAAAGCTATTTAACAAGCTATAAAGCAACCGTGTAGTCTCAGGGTTGGTTTTCCCTGCGAATTCCAAAACCTATTGCAATATAGCCATGGAAAGAAGTCTACACAGAAACAATGTTAGGGGCTGCTGTTGCTTTAATTCATGTGTATGTACAACAGGCTGAAGTCTATGCTGCTGCAGATACTAATAGACCAATGACCAAGAAGGAGAAGAGATTTCAGACCTTGGGTAAATTATCACAACATACATGATGTGGAAATTGTAAAACACTACATGGTGGACAGAGACAAACTACAGGATCTCTGCAGCCAGGGTAAATCAGGGGAAACCTATCCCAGTGGAGACAAAGGTATGTGCAGCACTTAGAATTTTAGCTACAGTTACCACTCAGAGACCAACAGAGGATGTGCTGGGTTGTCACAGGCATCAGCATCCAGGATCCGCCATCAGTCCTTGAATGCTATGCTCCAACATGCTAGTGATCAAATATATTTTTCCCCGTACTCCTGAGGATAGGGCCAGAAATATGCAAGAGTTCTACCCTGTAGCAAACTACCCTGAAGTACTGGGTGCCATAGATTGCACACATGCAGAAATTAAGAAACCACCTGGGGAACAGCGAAGACTATAGATTAATAGAAGGGGCTTACACTCTATTAACTGCCAAGTCATGTGCAATGCCAAGGGAATCATCCTGAACATGTGTGCTGGCATCTCAGGCAGTTACCACGACTCACATATCTGGCGCACCTCCCAACTGTATCAGATGTTCACTAGGGGGATATCCCACAGGGTCATTTATTGGGGGAATGTAAGTTATGCACTGGAACCATGGCTGATGACACCCATCAGAAATGTGCACACATACCTGCTGAAGAATGCCATAATGAGATGCACACTTGAGTCAGAAATATCATAGAGCATGTGTTTGGGCTGCTGAAGTCATGGTTCCAGTGCCTAGATACATCTTAGGGATCCAAGACTGACAAACCACAAGTGAAAAAAGTTGAAGTGCAGGATACACAAAAACAAAGTCCACGATAGTGAAAGTAGTGTAAAATCCAAGTTCGTTTATTTTCACTCAATAACGTTAAACACTCCAAGTGTTTTTCGTCCCAGCCAATGCCGGAACTTCTTCAGACAACAACTTCCTGTTAGACTACTACTTTTATACTAGTCACTAAGTGTGTGTAATTAATTAGACAATATATAAAAGGTGTATTACCATTTTAGTTCTTATGCAAGCAGAGTTCAAAAACAGTAGTGTTCAGCCCTCAACAATAAAAAGCGAGCAATAGTTAACGCCGCTAGATCTAGTATCATATATTAAACAGAAAAATAAAACAGAAGAACATATAACTATAACTGTGCACATTAACGAACTTGGATTTTACACTACTTTCACTATCGTGGACTTTGTTTTTGTGTATCCTGCACTTCAACTTTTTTCACTTGCGGTTTGTCAGTCTTGGGTTCCTAGTTTGTGTTAAACCTACTTCTTGCTACATCTTAGGGATCCCTGAAGTACAATCCATATACATGTACTGAAATATTCACAGTATGTGCCATGCTACACAACATCATCCTGAGAAAACAGCTTCAACAGAATCAGCAAGGGGAAGGCCCACACATCCCATAACCAATGGCAAGCTCACCACAGCCACACACAGATGAGGAGTCAGAGGGGGGGAACCAGCGGTTATTGTGGGTGTAGGCAAATACAGGTGTGTCAATATGCCCTTGCATCAGCTAAGAGACAATGCATAGTACACTCACTCACCACCTAAGGGCCTAAATCCTTCCTCCTATGCACATAAATATAGCAACAGTGATGCCAGACAACACTCACAACTTTTACCTATCCATGTAATGGCTGTGTACTGCTTGCATCAGACAGAGACAGCCCTGAACTAAAACTGTTTTAACTGCTGGATTTAAAAGGTTAGTGCTGAATCTGGAGTGCATTGTGTAGTAATATGAATGACTGGCACTACATTTGGCAATGTAACCAAGAAAAAGGTGGGAGATTCACATAGACTTGTTTGACTTATATGTGTCCACTATTAAGTAGTAGGCCTCAGGCTTCAAAAATTCAGAGTCATACCTGTCAAAAGTAGTGATGGTCACTGCATGCCCTCGGTTTAGCACCATACATTTGTACGGGAAAATCATTAAATACAGAAGTTAGAAAGTAATGATGCACATTTCAGTGTCAGGCTTCAGAAACCTCACAAGATAATTAACAATAAAGATGGAAAAACTTTGATGCTATCAATTGTCCAACTTTCTAAGACCAATATAAGTCAAAGGTACAATTACCAATTCAACATCACAAATGCAGATATACTAAACACTAATTCAGCTATGCACCCTGAGCATCAGACACAAAGCTTATGTATCCCTGAATCCAAAAGATAGAAAACAGGGATATGACACAGTTATCATCCCTTGCACAGGGTGTTATGGGGGGACAGGAAGCCTAGACTGACACAACAGGTCAGTCAGTGCATGTGAGTAAGAAAGAGAATCAGGCAGACATTCGGATAAAGTAACAAATGGTCAGAGAGACAAAATGAGTTTTAAGTTTCATGGCTGAACCATGTAAATGTTGTGTGTGTGTGTGTGTGTGTGTGTGTGTGTGTGTGTGTGTGTGTGTGTGTGTGTGTGTGTGTGTGTGTGTGTTTCTGGATAGATCTTCCATGTGAAACTGGTGTGTAGGTATCTGCATGAACACAGCCACGCTCTGTGCTAGCTCTACATCTTTGTTTGTTGGACAGGTATGAGCCATGCATGGTAGAGGTGGCAGTTCATTGTTGTTCTACCCAGCCATGATAACTGGATCTGCCAGGAGTTGATCAAATACACTGCTGCTACATGAATGTGACTGATGTCTGCCGGATGAGATCCCCTCATGAGGACACCCAGGACCACAACCCCATGGCCTGTCACATCTGGGTGTGGACAGCCCAGCCTCTGATGGAACAGTGGAAGTACTGGCACTTTGGGAGCATGATCAGTCATGGCCACATTGGCTAACAGCATGTGATGTGGCTGACCTACACCCATAAGGATGCCATCCCCTTCCCAGCAGACATTCCATCATGGACATTGCCCATTCCAATGTGTCATTCATCCACTCTATTGAATCAGCAACACAGTGGAGGCATGTCAGCCTGTGCCACATCTACAACCCTAAGCATTTCTCTTGAGGAACTATGGGAAAATGCCTATGCCTTCATGATGGCCCTAAATATACATTGAGTGGCATGGGAAGAGACACCTAGATCAGGTGGAGAATGGACAGCAGGTCTCCTCCAAGCACCCCTAACAATCCTCCAGTGTGACACCTCACCCACACTTTGGCTATGGCCTGAGACAACAGGCACTGAAGTTGCAGTAACCACACTACCCTGATTGATTGACTCACCCTCCACCTGTAGAACATCTGGGTGCTGACTGGAATGGGTAGGCATAGGCTTACTGGCTGTGTCCGATGGAATTTCAGAGGATGGCTGTATGTCAACCTCAGTGTCAGATTCAGCCTCTGCCCCACCCTTACTGTGCCTCTGTTTGGCTACAATCATCATCAGAGTCTGCTGATACTCTGACATCAGGTGGTAGAAGTCCAACACTTCCACTGTCAAGATCACCTCTGATAACAAGCAACAAACACAGGTAACAAATTAATACCTACACTACTATTGTACAACATATGCTAACAAAATGACAGTGGTGCTACTATTAGTCAGTACAGCAATACACACAGCAGTCCTGACATGAACATCACACACTAAAATATTTCTTTGAACTGCTCATCAGTATAGACATAAAAATGTTTGGCTTACCATATGCAGATGATGGTATGCTCTCTATGCTGGGTAGTCCTAAAATAAGTTAAGCAAAATGTAAGGGCAACATCATCACTATTAACAGTAACACAGGAGGTAAAACATTTTGCTCTTTATATGTCCATAAACTCTACTTTCATCAAGAACTTGGATGACAAGCCCAACCAAAGCCCCTTGTGTAATCAGTCAGAATGTGTTGATAAGTAGCAATCTTCAGCCCCCCCCCAACCGATTTCTTGTTAAATAGAACTAATGTATTGATGGAAATATTTTACTATACAACAGTATTTAACAAGTGAGATACAAAAGCCTATCTGGAAGCTCCTCCTGGACATTCTTGCTGTCCCTGCAACAGTAGCACCAGTGTCTAGGATATGATGTTCTGCAGTTGCCTGAGAGCTGTCTAGATCCCTGACAGCGGAAAGTAACTCTTCATTCACTGTTAGTAGCGGCTCTGTAGCAGGTCCTCCTGGTACCTATCTGATCACAGGCCACTGTAGCTGGTCTCCTCCATACAGAAGAGATCATGTTTGTAGCCCTATGGTGCACCTAATCATATGTCTTGTTGTGTCCACCTACATTGACATCTCCAACTATCTGCTGCCAAATTTGCATTCTACTTGAGATATCTCCATGTCTCCTCTCAAGCAGAAAAGCACCATGTTGTCTAAAAACTTCCACAATGACCTGATTTTCAGGATCACTGAACAGTGTTTTTTTTGGGATTGAGATGCCTGGGTGCCATAGTTCTAGGCATCCAGAACACAACAAACATTCAATACACATAAGTATTACATAACTACAAAATAACTGTTCTCAGACAAAACAGAAAAGGTAGCATTTCAGTATTACTCACTGGAGAAACATGAAGCAGTCTAGAAATTTGAAATATGAGCAACAAAATGGATGCCAAAAATGGGAGAGTAACAATAGCAACATATCCTTGTTTGTGCAATGATAGATATGCAGCTTTGCTCCCCTACCCTCAAAAGAACAGGCAATGACACATTTTTCTAACAAACCATCACTGAAATGCTAATAGTGCTGTCAAATGAAATGTCCCTGAAACATGTCTACAGATTTTACGCACAACATTCCAGTTTAAGGTATTGGTAATCATGTACATATGTGAAATGCCCTGACAAACATGCCCATGCCATCAGTACACTTCTAACTAGTGCACAGAGATAAAAGTGTAGCATTTGCCAATCTAATATATATATATATATATATATATATATATATATATATATATATATATATATATATATATATATATATAATATTAAACAGATTTTTGTGAATGACATTTCAGCATATGCAGTATATAGATGAAAAATACAAGTATACCGTCTTAAATTCAGTAATCTTCTGTACAGATATATCCCGATATAATAACCTCTGTTTTATGTTTTCCCCATAAACATGTCCCATCCCCTTTAGGATCTTTAGCTACACAGTTGCCTTTTTATGGTGTAGATTCAGGGCTGTCAGCATGGTAAAGATGCAAATGAGGTGTGAACTCATTTGAATTGCTGAATTCCAAATACCTGGCTCTGTGGAGGAGATGTAAACATAGTGCAGGCACTCCCTTAGTGTGTGTTGCTAATGGACTACAACTGTGAATGATTACTGGTAGGGAGAATGAAGACACAACAGCAATGCAGACTGCCCTACCTCCAATGAGTGTGTCAGATTAGACTTACAAAGTGTACAGAAGTCATTTTATCAAGGTTGGAAATGTAAGTAAGTACCACACAATTTACAGGTTCTGTTCATTAACATCCAACCTCCCTTTCATTTGTTGACAACTGTAAATTATTGCCATGTAATATCCTCACACATTTTAAGGACAAGGATATAGACTGCATGTCTCAGATTACTGGTCAGATAAGACAAGAATTTGTAACAAAATAGAGAGGTAAGACAGAACTGCATTGTTGCAAGCAATAGTCATGGTTGTGTGATCACTCTACACTACATCTGAAATTAATACATGAACAAATAACTGTTATATGGTTTATTAGTACTGTGGATGATGTTGCAATCAGTTGTATGCACAATGATTTCAGTTCCTTACTACTAAACTGTTTGTGTGGCAAAGAGGGATAAGGCAACCTTGCTGTATTCTGAAGGTTCATTGGACTTGAGTTCAAATCCAGAGGCATTTTGTGGTGTTTATTTCATAGACTGCATTTCTTCATTTGAACTACTTTTCCTTTTTATTTATGTCTCAGGTCCCTACTGTACAGCTTTTTGTGTAGTAAATAGGGATAAGGCACCTTTAGTGTGTCCTGAAGTTTCTTTGGAGTGAGTGTTCAAATCCAGACATATGTAGAAATATGTTATGCGTACTAACAACTATTCTGTAGTGTTAATTTCATAGAGTGCTTTTTTCATTTTAACTACTTTTCCCTTTTATTTTTTTTAAATGTCAATGTCTGCATGGTGTGTGGCTTAGAACAAACAAGAGAAGCAGAGAAAGTCAATATCAGGTTTGGATGTCCTTATCTTGTTTGCACAACGCTTAGCAGCATGCAAACTAAATTGGTGGGCCACCCAGGAAGCAGACAGAACACCTGCAGAACACCTGCAGACAAGACAAATGTAAAAGGACAAAGGTAAAAAAAATACATTGTTGCAATGTTTGCTTTCCTTCGAGCAACCTTGCTTAGCGGCATTGAGCGGTGTTTTGCAGCGGTTAACAAAGTTCCCCAACATTTGCAGACAGGATTCAGACAGACATTAATTGAAAAGGGAAACATTAAATTAATTCTGTTGGGCACCTCGTGAACATGCTAAGTGGCATTGTGTGGCAGTTAACACAGAGAACTTAAGAATTATTAGGACAATTATAGAAATGTGATGTAAGTAGTCCTGTGGCAACAGGTGTTAAGTGTAGGGGTGAAGTACACATGGCCCTGGGTTTTAGTACAGGGTATGCAACCTATTTGTACTGTTGTGATAGTGCAGTTTATAGCAATGAACTGAAAAAGACAAGTGTTATTTAAACATTCTTGAGACAACAGACTAATGGTAGGACTGCCATAAGCATGCTCATGGGTTCTAATACAGGATATTCCATACATTTTTACTGTTGTTCCAATCACTTTACATTCACTCTCACTTTAACAATTTAGATAGTGGAGCTGATATGAATTATATGTATGAGGGATAAGACACCCTTAGTGTTTTACAGATGCATGACTAAGGGTATATTGTCTACTGCATTTGTACAAGTATAATTCTGCTGCCTTGACTTGCATGGCCTTCACAATTACATAAGACACATGCACAACTGGATCTATATACAAGAACATTGTCAGGTCACACACATACATGTGTAACACCTCACACTGTCACCTGCATTTTTGAATGATTCCTGGCTATGTCTGAGCAGCAATTTTTCCATGGTAAAGATGGAAAATCAATGTTGTGGAAGAAAACATTTTGTCACTTATGCCTAGGTTGGAATCCTACACTGTAAAAGTCAAATATATCAGTGTATAAAGGCAAAAACAAATGTGTTAGGTCATGACATCTATGCTTCTAGTGCATGTCTGCAAGCATAACTCACCTAACAGTTATCTCCCAACTTCCAGTGTATATTTCCAATCTACATCACCAGACACCCCTCCAATTAATGCCAAGTAGAAGACTAACCTTCCAGTTTCAAGTATTCATGTTCTCCCTGCTTGGCACTGCTGCACTCCACTTAACATTGCTGAAACATGGTTGGCATTGTTCCTTGGATTTGTGCACTACCAGTAAACATGATAACTGGAATTGGTGGGAAAGCATCAATTTCCATTGCTCTAGGTCAGGTGTTAGACATGGCTGGAGTTAGTGGGGTAGCTGCCAAGTTTAGGGCACAGACAGGGGGTATCAATGAGTCCAGACAATTTATTGGACTCCTGGTAAAGCACCACAGCCAAAGGCTTCTGCAGAGGGGGCTATTCTGGCTCCCAATACAAGTCTGATACATGTAGTAGTTTAACTCAGGCTGTATCCACTTATACTGGCATCCCACACACTGGAGAACAGTTTAGGCATCATTTTAATGACCTATGTAGGTGCAAAAGGGATACCCTCAACTGTTGGCTGAATGCATTTGAGACTGCATACATTCCACAGCTGTGTAAATATGATAATAAAGAGAATTTGTAATACTTATAAAGTTAAAAGTAGGCAAGACTGGTATGCATAATGCTCTTCTGTTCTTTTCTTTTCTTTCCCCAGATAATGCCAACATAGATTTCAACAGGTGGGCTCATGCTATAACCCTCATACAAACCCAATGCAATAACCTTTGCTAACAAATAAAAAACAGTAGAGCCACAAAGGCACTCTCTCCTTCCTGCTAATGCAGAAAACATAATGAGGAGGTCAGGGGTGAGGAGGACGGATGGCTGATGACAAATGAAGTCTAACTACTCAGATGAATGTTATGCTGAGTACATAACTTCTTTATCTGAAGTAGTTGACTTCATTTGATCATCAACCTGTGGGACAGAGTCCCCAGCTACCAAAACCATGGGTGGCCCTCATGGAAGGATATTCTGGAGCACGTCGAAGCCAAAGGATGCCCTCCCCCTGGAAGCCATGTCCAATTTATAATGAGAAATAAATTGATTGGAGAGACTGAGGGAGGCAAGTGGGATGTATGCAGCGCAAGAAAAGTATTATTGTAGCTTTAAATGTTAAAGACAGATTTTTTTAATACAGTTGTTGCAAACTGAGCATGTGTATCCTAACTGTAACAACAAGTATGCATGCATTTGTCTGTGGCACAAACCAATTTTAGGAGACAAATATAAGACTGTAGTCACATGTTCTGGGTTCAAATACCACAAGTAACAAATGCAGTACTGGATTTCTTTAATAAATATTTACATTAAATTAACTCTTTATAAGTGGCATACATGCCCTGCTGTTAACTGTAAACTGTATAACTGGAACATGCATATGTGCAATATATGCACGCTTCAAAGATGACTTTCAACAATTTGTAGTTATATTGTGTATTTATTAGGATGTATACGTAAATGCAATACTTCAGATAAAATAGTTGTATACTACTGTTAATGCATTGTAAGTTACATAAGATGGTACTAATTTTATCTCTTTTTTTCTCACCCCCACCCTTATCTTTCTTTTTTTATTTTATATTATGTGTCATCAAAATGTCTTCATGTCATCCATCTGTACCAGATCACTAAATGCTACAAAGCACAGTGAGGTAGGCCAGCCCCCCCATACATCATCCTGGCATCACTCCACCAGCTCCAGCACCAGAGCCTAGCAAGTCTGAGAGCCAACCTGGCATCACTATCTCTGCTACCCATGCACTACCTGTGCCCTCAGTTAGTACCCTCCAGGAGCAGTGGTGGAAGTGGTAATTTTATCATCTACCGGGAGACACCAGGGTTGGTGCATAGGTTTGTGCACTGCACCATTGGTGTACACCTACTCCAGATGGAGAAGCTCCTCTCCCTCATGGTCTGTAGGAGGAGAAGACATCAAGCACTCCAGCCACCAGTAGAGTAAGGGGACAGTGATGACAGTCCAAAAGTTGACAACTCAATTCACCCTGTCTCATGTTTGACAGGCATAAGCCTGTGGTGTCCCCTCCATCACCACAATCATATTATCCCCAACCTTTTGTGTCCCTCACCATCCCTGTCTCTTGTGTTGTCTTCTTTGTTTGCATTTGCTTCCTCACCTATCCAACTTACCTGACCCAGAAATACCTATGGCCCTTACCCAGCATTCCTCTCTTACTGAATTAAAAAAAGAAAAATGGGCACTTTCCCCACAAAATCAAAAACAAAAAAATCGTTCCATACATAGCTCTCCATTTCGTACATGTGTCTCCTTGACACACTTGATTCTGTCCAATTGTGTATACAACATGATCACATTATTGTCATCCATCTCTCTGGAGATGACAGTCTAAATTTAGCTAATATTATCAGTTTTTACTGTTGAAGAAATGGATAGCTGTACTTCTCCCCTTACCTTCCTCCTGCACATTCCTGTATTGCTTTCTCTTTTTTCTTCCCCCTGCTTGCTTCCCATTTCACCACTTTCTTATCTACCCTATTATAACACCTATAATCTGGTCAAAAAATAGAATCACACACAACACACATAATTAGCAAAAAAAGCAATGGATCCCTTCACTTTCTGCCCTCTGTGTTTGCGCAGAGTTTGACATGCTCATCTCCATCCAATGTCACTTAATCCCACTGCACTACATCAACACACAGTAACACATGTTGAATGTACTATAAAGAATAATGTCACTGCATTATGACTGTTTATTTAAACATATTAGATACACCTGGATTTGATCCCAGTATCATCTGGTGCTGCAGTAGCGTTGTTGCTTCACAGTTAGACGTTGCCCGTTCGATTCTCCGTTAGAGCGACTTCTGTGTGGTGACATGCATGAATGGGCATTCCTTCGTTGAAGGTTGTGTGTTAGGCCCGGCAAGACAGCACGTAAAAATCTACTGCTAATGGCGACCCCTAACCGAGAAAAGCCGAAAGACACAAAAAAAATCTGACTCAAAATGAAAAAAAATTTGTTGATGGATATTGAAGACATTTTAGCTGCTCCAGTTTTCCAGGATGGCTCATGGAGCAAAAACAATGACCTAGGTAGGTTGAACAAACTGTTGTCAGAGTTTGAAAAGACTCTGAGATCTTTTAAAACTTTACAGATGGACAACGCTTTTCTGGAGAGGTCCCTTGAGCTTGGTCAAGTACCTAAGGGACTTTGTGTGTTCAAACTTCCGTTTGGATTTGTAGAAGGGACAGAACTATTTGATGAACTGCTGCAACTGTTCAATAGAACAGGTATAGAACTGATTAAATTAATTATTCGTAACAATAATTGTAAACTTGCTGTTTTAAATGAACAATTGGTCATTTTAGATAAGAATATTCACCAGGACTTGTTATTTAAATTTAATAGATTTCGTCTTGATAATATTATCAAAGATATGGATAGATTTATTAGTAAAGGGCTAGAAACTAAGAATCTTAAATTAACAAGGGACACCAATGATTATAAGAATAAAAAAGTGTATGTGCATTTCAAAGAGTTTAAAAGCATGAGGCGGTTATCCAAACAGCCTGTGGCCGATTGTTACTGAGAACAACTTGAATAGTACTAACAGCCACTCCAGTTTACAACAGAACTATAGAGTTAATAATGAGAATGGAGAAGGGTTTTTTTTAGAGGAGCCAACACTGAGAAGGTCGGAGCGGCTGCGGGACCAATACGGGGGTCAACAATATCAGCAGAATCGACCATATTACAAGACAACACACAGAACCAATTCTTGGTACAGCTAAATAGTAGTTACAGTAGTAATAATATAACATGTATGAGTGAGGCACCAGTTTATCAAACTAGTCATTTTATGAGTGATATTTATGACAGTGTCACTTCATGCCATAATTATATGGATAGCGGTGATAGATTGCCATATTCTATGGTATTTACACAGGAGAAGGACACTGATAACACTGACTGGCACTGTTCTGTTATTA
This sequence comes from Protopterus annectens, assembly GCF_019279795.1. Lineage (NCBI taxonomy): Eukaryota > Metazoa > Chordata > Ceratodontiformes > Protopteridae > Protopterus > Protopterus annectens. The sequence continues at coordinate 1,932,038,428 of NC_056729.1, read as the reverse complement.
CAGAAGGAGGGTTTAGTGTATATAATTATACTGATACTTGTTTTAATGCTGCCTATGTTAAACTTTTTAAGAAGGGTTTTAGATTTGTCCCTTCATTTAAATTAGATGTTGGTAGAATTTTGATTAATTTAAATCTTTACACCAGTGCAATTAACCTTAAGCTGTTTTTTGTTAACAACAAATGTAACCAGAGAGACAATACTAGTTTTACTCTAAAAAGGAGTAGTACTTTTATACCCCCACAGAACCCAATGATTTATTTGTTTGAGAGATTATGTGAAACACAAATCAGAAGAATATTAAAGAATGAAAAAAATGGCTTCTGATAATTTGACTTCAGCTGAAAAATGTTGTCTTAAAGAATTAACTTCTACCGACAAATATAGGGTAATGAAACCCGATAAAGGGGGTGGGGTTATTATTATGAGCAAAACAGACTATTTGAACAAAATGACAATAATGTTGAGTGACAATATGACGTATGAAAAAGTGTCAAAACATGAAATGGAAAGGGCATATGTTAAGGTGGATTGGTATCTATATGAATTTTTGATAGATGGTGTCATCACCAAAGATGAATATAATTTTTTATTAGTGGAACATCCAATGACACCATCCATTTTTGGTATCCCCAAAATCCATAAGGACATACGCAATCCACCCTTTAAGCCCATAGTCTCTGCCAGGGGTTCAAAGACTGAAGCCATTGCTGCTTATATAGATTTGCATTGTAAGGGAACTTTAAAACATCTGCCTCATATATTAAAAGATTACTGGCATTGTCTAGAAAAAGCTAGAGAACATTTTGTTGATATTGAAGACGATATGACAATGGTAACTATTGATGTTGTCAACCTATTTACGTGATTCCTCATGACTTAGGTCTTGAAATGTTTGAGACAAGTTTGCTGAAATTTAGTGAGTCTAATAAGGCTAAATGCAAATTGTTACGTGAACTGATGACTATTGTACTTGAAAACAATTTTATGTTTATTAATGGTGAATATTATAAACAAAGTACAGGTGTGGCCATGGGGGCTAGATGCCCCCATTTATGCCAATTTGGTCTTAGCCTTATGGGAAACACAAAGTGTTTTTACTTCTAGTTTCTGGCCTAACATTGCCCTTTACTTAAGGTACCTGGACGACATTCTTATTTTTTGGAAGGGCAACAGAGAAATGCTTATTGAGTTTGAAAATTTTCTAAAACGACATCTAGTTTTTGAATTTCACTTTTAAGATAGTTGACAACAATTGTGAGTATTTAGATATTTTATTCTATAAAAACATGGGTAAGTTAGAATCAAGTATTTTTAGTAAAAAACTCATTCCAATTCTTTTTTACATTTTGATAGTTGCCATCCCTATTACCAGAAAAAGAATTTAGTAAAGGGACAGATGGTCAGATTTTCTAGAATTATTAGTGAAGACATTAATGTTTACAATGAGATTAAAATATTATCAGATATGTTTCTGGATAGAGGTTATCCATTAGAATTAATTGTTAAAGTTAGTGAAGAGATTTATATTAAAAGACATCAAATATACAAACCTATATTAAAGTACGGTTTTGACAACAGTATATCTAGGACTTATAACACTACTAGAAATGACACCTTTATTATACCATTTAATGATATATCACCCAGGATAGTTAATATAGTACATGAGACCTGGATAAGCATTCTCCAGAATAACGGTGACCTTATTGATAATTTAGGGACTGGGACCAAGGTCACTTATAGTAGGGGGATGAATCTTGAAGAACATTTTGAGGCAGTTAATAATAAGAATATGTTCAACACATCTTCGATGAGCAAATGTGGGGCATGCCATACTTGTAAATTTATTAATGATGGACCATATGTGGCGGTACAAAATTTTGGCAAAACAATTAGATGCCCAGGTCATTGTAATTGCAACACAAAAATGGTGGTGTACCTAGCTATATGTTCATCATGCCCAGCCTTCTATGTTGGCAAAACAATAAGGAAACTTCGAGAAAGGATAGTGGAACATGTTAGAGACATTAAAAAACAGAAAAATACTAGTTCCCTTTATATGCATAGTCTAAGATGCCAGAATTTTAAGAGATTCTTATTCTTTGTTATTGACAGAATTATATACTAAAATAATAACAAAGGTGGTGATGACAACACCTTACTTGAGGCTAAAGAATGTTTATGGCAATTACGGCTAAACGCAAGTTCTAGCCCTGGTATTAACGAACATATTTCTGTATCAAGTATACTAAAGTACAAGTCTCAATTTATTTGATCTTGTATGTATTAGGTTAACATCTGATAATTTAATGTTTTAAATATTTTGTATAACAATATGAATTTTAATGTTAGCAGGAAATATTTCAATGAATGATTTTATGCTGGATTGTATAACAATTATTTATTTTTAATAATTATTTAGATTTATATTACTACCTAGATATTTATATATGTATTTTTAACTTTTATTTATTTGTATTACATATACATAGTTTTTGACAAGAAGGTTTTATTACATTTACAAATTAACAAGTTTGCACAAGTCCTGGCTGTTTATGCTCATTTTTGATGTAAATATTGCTGATTGTACCTTTTAAATGAAGAATTTTTAGCTGTGTAGGTAATAATTTGTTTAATTGTTTAATTGTTCAATTATCCAATTTACATAAGGATTTAAAAAGAGGTTCAACACAAGGATTGTCAGTACTCTGAAGATGCCCTGATGTGTGTGGGTGAAAGCGCTTAGTACAATTTTGGTTAAATAAATAAATCGGTGGTCTGCAGTTGTTCCTGGTTCGCCTTTTTTGTTTTACTAGTTCAAAATGAAACATGTCACTGCATTTACACCTGCTACCACAGAGTCTGCTAAGCAGCAAGTGAGTTTCATGTATTCAGTAGTAACTCAGAATTTTAGCAATGTGGCTTGCGCTTATGTACTGCTTAACTATGCACAAACAGGGAAACTTAATGGAAATATGCATTTTGCATGTGCAAACACTTTGCCAGCTGTCGCACTAACCCACTGCTCACCGCTGCACTATACAAAGCCAGATTTAGCATGTATTGTAGATCAGAGTGTGCATGTACCTTTAAGAAGCTTTCCAGTGAGCTAGCACGTGCATATGAATATTGAGCATGTGCAAGCAAGACTGCCATTTTGTAGTCAGCTACAGAGGTGTAAGCATGTACTTATGTGTAACAGTCAGTCAGTTTATACTTTATGTTGCTGCTATTAATCCTGATGTGTTTGTATGTAATAAAGTATATAAATGAACACCCAAGCCTCTTTGTCTTAACTAGCTACACAAGACAAGTGACATGATGTCAGAATGGAATCCAGAGTCAAGATCATGAGAGACTCAGTTAAAGTTGTAGGAATTCACAGGAGTGGATCATCCCTACTGCTCAAACAACTCACAAAACAGGTCAGAAATGAATTCCAGGTACTAAAACTTGCTTAAATGATTTTTTACTCAATGAATATAAAACAAAGCACCCAGAGCACTCAGAACAAATTTCTAGTTAAACGAAATGTTCGAAACTCTGACATATTGATCAAACTATTTAAAATAGTTTTGAAAATGTTTGAAATGATATCTAAATCACATAAAATATATAAAACAAGGAAAACAACTGTATTTTTTGCTATGTGCTACTTTTTCACATTAACTAAAGCTATTCAAAATATTCGAAGTGTACAGTGTTCACAAGTTTGTGCAGTATTATAGTGCAGCTATTTTGAAAAATACAGCCATTTCAAAGAATATTTTGCAAGTACAGTATTTCAAAGAGTTTATTGTGCATTTGAATGTTGTTAAAAGTACCTGGTGTCTGTGCATGTTCATACATAATTACAAGCGCCATATTTGCATTGTGTTTAAGCATAATTTGCTGGCATGGCAGAAGGATTTTGCAGACCTGCTCCACTTGTATTTGATAATAATATTGCAGAAAATTGGACAGTGTTTGAGCAAGAATATATTTTCATACAGACTGCATTTTCTGACAAAGATGCCCATACAAAGGCATTTATTCTGTTTAATTTATCTGGCTCAAAAGCCATTGGAAGAAAATGCTCATTTGTGCATGCACCTGCTGTGTATGTAGCGGAGGGGAAAATACCATATAGTGGTACCAGCTGAAACAAGGGAAGACCCAGAGTTCTTAAAATATAAATTTAGAAAAATGTGTAACCCCCAAATGAATATTACAATGGAAAGGCTCATACTTTACACAAGAGATCAAAAGCCAGGTGAAACTTTTACAGCATATATAACTGACTTGAGAAATAAGGCTAAAATGTGCAGATTTGGTGATTTGATTTAAGGGGTGAGGTGATAAAAGACAGGCTTGTTTGTGTATTAAAGATGATGCAGTGAGAAAGATTTTGCTTCGAGACAGTGATTTGACTTTGAATAAGGCTATAGAGATTTGTCAAATATATGAGCTCACAGAAAAGCACACAATCATGCTTACAAATGAGAAATGCATGCTTCCAACACCTTCCAAAGCTAATGTTGATAGTATGCAGCATGTGGTTAAAAGATACAGGCCAAAGGGTGGAGTTGCCACAGCCCCAACTTCGGTGAAACCCAGAACCTTTCTAGAAGATTCCAAGACATGTTTTGTAAAGTGGACATGCTCAGTGAAGCACAGGGTGAGTCAGCAAATTCAAAGCATGTGCCCTCACCTAGCTTCATAGCCAACTGTTATAATTGTGGTGATAATCATGACTCTAAAAAAGAAAAGTGCTTAGCTTTTGGTCAGCAGTGCCACAAATGTAAAAAGTAGAATCATTTTCAATGGTTTTGTAAATCAAAAGAGGTCCATTCTTTTATTAAAAGGGAACATTCCAAGGTGATATTGTACTGTACTGGCTCACCTTCAGTTTTGTGCAGGAGTGGGTGTGGCCCGGATGATTGATGAGTGAACCTGAATATGAAATGAGGCATGATTGGCCTGCCATTCATAATAGTCACTGACATCATGCATACAATGAATGTAGATAAGCAGCATTAGAAACAAGTTTGCAAACACATTATTAAAACAAGTTCATCGGAACGTTCTGTAGTCAGAGCTGCTTAGCTATGTTCAGTAATCACAGCTGATCATCTACATTCATTGTGGGTAATATGCATAGCATGTCAATTAACGGTATTGTTTCATGTAGCATTACACTAGTCTTGCTGGTGATAATGGAAAGCACTGGGTCATGCGTGAGCTGGAGATGGTATATCCAAGTGGCGGGGGATGTGGGGGGCACAGCACCCCCACAAGGGGGTGCAGGGGGGCTTGTCCCCTGAAATAGCAAAGGGAAAAGGTGATTGCTGTTTCTATTACAAGAAAAGACAGTTAGCACTGAATTAACTTAGCGCAGTCATCAGATTTTCAAGCATTTATAATTTCCCTGCTGTTATTACATAGACCATTTTGAACATCATGGTCTAGTTTTAGTCAGTAGCCAGCCTTCATTCCGTAATGGATTACCCATCCTTACAGTGCACTTAATATTGGTTAATATTGGTTCTTTGAAATAAGTGTTTGGGTCTGTTAATTTGATACCTTTCTGCTGCTTAAAACGTTAATGAAATTAAAAAGAAATGTAATGTTCTGTGATTTAATAATAGTTAAAAAAAAAAAACACTTACAATATAACACCCTATTGAATATTCATTGAAAATGCTGCATACCAGATATACAATGAATATTTATTCTGGTATGAGGCACATCGTGATGAATATTCATTATTACAGACTGAAGAAAACTGTCATGGGCGGGGTTTAGGTGATGCTTGCTACTCCGCATCTGGTCAGCAAGTACAGTACAATATCACCCATTCCAAGAGACAAGTTGATCAATTAGAGAGCTGTGACCCTACTTTTTATGTTGATGGTGTATCTCTGCTTGATGAAAATGTCAATGCAGTAGATTTGTGGGCAAAGAATGAAATATTTTGTACCATTCTGATAAACGGGAGACCCGTAGAGCGCAAAGTGCAATTTTATGTCACCAGAAACATTTGCTACAGTAAGAGCCGGTTATAAGTTTGTTACTCTGCTGGGAACAGCTATTACTTGCAGTTTTATGTAGTAAAAAGGCACGTACAGTCATTATTAGGCCTCAGACACAGTTTGAAATTGGGACTGCTTTCATTTAAGCTTGAAAGACAGCTGTTCTATTTTTGCCCAGACTATTTTTGTACCTATGCTGATCTTTTCAAAGACAAACTAGGCAAACTCCCAGTTATGTACTCCATGAAGTTAGACCCTGAAGTCAGCCCTCTGGTCAGACCAGCAAGGAAAGCTCCAGTAGCTATGCAGAGCAGAGTTAAAGGCGAGCTTGACAGAATGGTGCAACAAGGAGTGATTTGTCCAGAAGAAGAACCAACTGAATGGGTATCCTCCATGGTAGTAGCTCATAAGAAAAGCTCAGATGATATCAGAATATGTATTGATCCTTGAGACTTGAACAAAGCACTAAAATGACTTAATCATCCAATGCACACAGTTGAAGAAGTTGATTCAGTGATTGCACCCAGTATGCAAGAATAAGCAAACATGGTAAGCTAAAGACCATATGTATACTTTAGCCTGAACTGTTGAGAAAAAAGATTCCAAACAGTAAGGGGCCAAGCACAGATCCTTGGGGTATGTCAGTGGTGAATGGTCTACTGGTACAGGTTGATTCACCAACTTTCACAGTATATGTTCTGTCCATGAGGCAATTTGTTACCCATCTAGTGACGTAAATATTGATATGTGATTTGTGTTGCTGCTACAACTGTCTTCCATTGACATGCTCTCATCTGCTGTATATTAGGTTGCCTCACCTGTCCTCTTTCCCTGTGTTCATTCCTACAATTCATCTGTGTGTCCCTTTTCAATACACGCACTTCTCCTGATTGTTTATTTTACATGGCAGTACATATACCCTTACATATCATTTACACAACTTCAGTACAGAATGCCAGGAATGGGATTTCACAATATTGTCTACTGTATACACTGTCCTGTATTGTTTGGACCATATACATAACAACAGTAGAACCTCCATAGTTGACCACCTCCTTACATTGAACACCTTCTGAAGTTAATTTCATTTTCATATACCAGACATGCACCACATGTACTTAATGGAAGACCGACCTCTCTATATTGACCACCTCTGTAAGTTGTATCTTGACCACTTGGACTGTGACACACAATATTAATTTACCCTCTATAACTTGACCAGTTGAGTCCACTCTACACCAAGGGTTAGAAGGTGTGGGCTTTGCCCCTTAGTTGTATTATTTTTTCTTTAGTATAAGTTCTTTTGTCATGTTTTATTATTACCACATGTTAGATTAGGCCTAACATCCTATTTTTATTATGTGTTGCTGAGGATTTTTTCAACTTGAAGGACTGGTCTGAATTGCAGGTACATCCTACAATCACTGAAAAATTTTACAGTTAATCAAGACATGTTGGCCCAAAGGAAAGAACTCACAGAGCTGACATTGAAGGAAAAGGTTGCTCATCTATGTTTTCTGGAAAGCAGAATCCAAAGAAAGACAGCAGAACATTTTGGTGTTAGCAAGACCACAGTTAGCAACATAAAAAACGTAAAAAATAGGGTCTATATTAGAACATCAAAGTTTCAAAACTTTGAATGTTCTAATATTGAACCCTATTCAGTGAAAGCTGAAAACATCGAACATACAGAATAGCAAATTTTTTCCTAGGGAAAAAATTTGCTGTTCCAAAACACATACAGACAACACAAGCACACCAAACAAACAGCAATCCACACACATACACCTAAAATCTTACACCTAACCCTACACTAAACTATACACACACCACTAACTATCCACTTACCTAAACCCAAACCCTAACCCTAAGGTCTGTCACTATCGCACACTCACCTCACCCGTGTCCTAACCCTAATTCACGTACCCCTCCGTAACCCTCACATCCACACAATCACACACTTACCTGACCCATGCCCTAACCCTAATTCACCTAACCCACCCTAACCCTCATGTTTACACAATCACACATACCTAACCCGCGCCCTAACCCTAACTCACCTAACCCGACCTAACCCTCACGTCCACACAATTGCACACATACCTAACCTTCACCCTAACCCTAACTAACCAACCCGCACTCAATCGCACACTTACCTGAACCCAACCAGTAACTTTCCACCACAGCGCTGAAAATACCGAAGCAACAGAAACGGACAACCAAATTCATTCCCTAGGAAAAAATTTGGTTTTCTGTTGCTTCGATATTTTCAGCTTTCGCTGAATAGGGTTCGATATTAGAACATTCGAAGTTTTGAAACTTTGATGTTCTAATGTAGACCCAAAAATTAGCACATGGAGAGGGGTCTATATTAGAACTTTGAATGCACAGGTGTCCGAATGCCGTAACATTGAACTGGGAAGTTTGAAATGTCAAAATAGCGAAGCTGCAGAACACTGAATTTTTTCCCAGGGAAAAAAATTGTGGGCTGTTTCTGTGGTTTTGCTATTTCTTCCACTGTGGTGCAATCTCAGAGTTGGTATATTTAAGTAGGGGGGTTGTGGGGGGGCAAAACCCCCCACATTAAGAACATTTTATAGTGTATGTGTGTTTTTTATTTTGTACTGGAACAGCGATTCTTTGTACTCGTCAAAGACAGATTCCTCAACAGATCCCACCAGAATAAATACATCAATAAGTTTAAATGTTAAAGTAATTCCTCTAATAAAACTTTATTCTACAGAGTTTATGAGCTGAGCCATGCATACATGACCCCATCCAAGCTACCTAGCTGTTTTCCTAATCTTTCACCCTCTTGAAAAGCATATAACTGACAGTCTGTGAGGTAACACACTTGGGGAGGAGAAACACATTGGTAATGGAGGCATCGGCCAAACAGAATGAAGATAATGGTAAGGAATAGATTTCATAACATTACAGTGCTGGTGAGAAACAAAAAAAGGAAGGGTGAAGAGTGGTGTAGAGATAGGATGTGGTATTTTTAGATTTGTAAGCTGTCAGCTTAAGCACAGTGGGAAATGAATCCTCGCTCTGTGAGCTGTCACTACTGGGTCCTGCCTTATTAATTGCAGGCAAATCTGGCCAGGAAAGTGCATCAGTGATATACTAGAACATGTTTGCACTATGGCTAATCTGTTCATTGAATCTCCTGTCCATGATCTCTTCCACAAGCTCTGCCGGCTTCTGACAGGTGACAAAATCTTCATCTCCAATGACACCGTTCCTGATGGGTAAAAAAATACATCTTTGCCCAGAGCAGAGGTACCTGATGTAGGTGGTGCAATTGGGGCAGGAGGTGTGTAATAGCTCTGACAGGATGTGACACAGATTTGTTGTTGTTATGGTAGTGGTGGTACTGCTGCTGGACCTGTGTGTGCGTGGGGGGGATGACAGGCAATGCTGGAGTTTTTGGCCCAGGTCTCTGTGCTGCTGCATATAATAGTAACAGAAATGGGAATAAAAAAAATTGGGTGGGGGAAGAGAAATATAACAATAATATTAAAAATATCATTCCAATTTATTTTTTATAAGTTAGAATTGCACCGAATGCAAATAAATTTACTTTAGCAAATACACTTCTATTTGAACATCATGACTATTCTTTTGACAATTGCATTACTTGTTATAATGACACTTGATATAAACATTGCACTCTTATTCATCATGTCTTGGTGGGTATTTGACCCACAACCATAATAACCAATTCTAGTACATGTAATACTTACAATGAGCTGCATCACCAACTGTGTGAATGGTGACATGAAGAATTTACATGATTTATAAACGAACAATGGTTACAGTCACAGTATGGAATACGAGTACTGGCAGCTGGTGTCCTGCTGTTTAGATTTAATTTACCTGTTTTTTTTTTGCTTTTGTTTACCAGGATTGTCTGGCTGGATTTAGTCAAAAATTCCCAGGATTCAATGAACTCCATGCAGGAATAGTGTTATTCCTGCATGGAGTGAATGCCTTACATATTCATGAAGGTGCACTACTGATAAAGGCTAACATAGGCTAAGCGGACATGAACACTACTGAGTGCAGGGAGCGTGTTTTAGTAGTGCTCGCATATCCAACATGCCCTCTACACTCTGAAAGTGCCATACAGCACTTTCTAACTGGTGTCAGTGTCCGTGGACACTGAAAGCATCTATTTAGATGGTAAGCAATGCAGGGTGTGTGTGACAGGTACTGTCATACACCTGCTGCATTGTCAAAGGGCCGCACTGCACTTTCTAACTGCTGTCAGTGTCTGCGGACACTGAAAGCAGCTATTTTAATAGGAAGCAATGTAGGGGATGGGTACTGTCACACACCCCCTGCAATGTGAAAGTGATGTACAGCACCTTTAACATGTCTCAGCCTCTTAGAGGAAAATACTGGCCAAAGTCTAAAATTATGGGGGGACAAATAGGGACAGATCATAAATATTGCCCTTACAAACTTAGAAAGTTGATAGGGGAACAAGGTTTGTATTAACATAACAACATGTAGGAAGGAGTAAAAGTCTGAAACACGAAATGTATGCCATTATGTAGTGACTTCAATCTTGACATGTCCCATACAGACTTAGACAGTTGATAGAATGACATGTAGTCCATTACCAAATATGACTTACAAGTAGTAGTGATACATGTAATTAAAGTGTTTTTATAATTTTTTCCCATTGTACGTTAAGCTTAAGCATAGCTGAGTGGGTTTGCCCATTATGGGCCTATGCTCAGCATTGCTTAAACATCTCATAGGCACTAAATGCTAATGTATAGCTAAAAAATTAGTGATGAGATAGCATAGTGGTTAGAGTTCTGGCTTTGTATGCAGGAGTTCATGGTTCAAGTACCAAGAGAGGCACATTATCTTTACATAGGAAAGCATTGCTAAAATTATTTTTTTATGTTAAATTATGTAGTAATTGATATTTATTACCTAAGGTAGTGTAACTGGTTCAAAATGGAAGTGTGAGTGCATATAACATGTGAAATCACCTGGGTATCCACAAGTGTCCCATACAGTATAGTAATTCCCCAAGGTAATGTAATGAAAACACTTAGGGTGATGTCATGTAAAGTAAATCATATACACTTAATAATATGTCAGTAATAATGAATTGATCTACAATTCTGATATTTTTTTAAAATGAAAACTGAGCAATGCTAAGCAGTGCTCAGGTATGCTTAGCTGGTTTAAGCATTGCTTAGACATAAATTCTAAGCAGCAGTGAGCTCAGCTAAGTGGATTTGCACACTGTTAAGCAGTACTCACCAATTACCTCTTTAAGCACTGTTCAACTCATCTTTGCAGATTTGCGCACTGATTAGCTGAATTTAGCATTTTCAAAATGGTCCAATTATGGCAAAGGGCAGGAATATGGCCTTATTTAAACCACACAGGTGAGAATACAGTCGTAATCTATTGTAATCTGATCTCTGCAGGAACCATGCCTGATATTAGAGTGGGAGCGGGCTTTTGGGAGCAGCGCTGGGGCATTCAGGAGTCCAGGGTCATGGTTGGGCTCCTTGTAGAAAGCCATGATGACAGACTGCTGCAGGACCAGTACTAGGGTTCTCAGCACAAAGCAGAAGCCTGGGGCATCTGGCACACAACATCACCAGTGCCACTGGTATCACCTGAACTGGTGAGTAGGTAGAGCATTACTATGCCGACCTAAATTGAAGGAAGGGGGAGCTCTTGGCCCAGTGGATCCAAGCTGCATGGGAAAGGAATGCTCCAGTACTTTGTGAGTATCTCATACATAGCTGTACCAAAACTTAAGCTGAGTATGTAATAGACAGGTATGCATAATGTTTGTATTCTCCCCCTACAGCTGCAGCGGAGGGAGCTAGCAATGCCAATGCCCATGCTGAAAGACTGACAAGGCTGCACCAACAGGCTGGTGAGTACAGATCTACCTTGCAGTTTATAGTGAAATAAATAAGAAGGAGGAAATTGTTTACTCCCAGTAGGTGTAGTGTGTTCTGTGTCTAATGATTAAATAAAAGTTTGCCAGACTAGTATTGATCTACCTGATATGCAGTAGTAAAGCACTGTGTCATATAAGTACAATAAAGACCTAAACCACCAACTGTTGCATTTACTCTGGTATGTTGTTTTAGAAATAGAATGTGTACAGGTTCTACACAGCAAATATGGCTTTGACAGCATGAATTTACTGAGGTTGTTCTGAGAACCAGCTATTATGCAAAACAGTAGATTGTGGAGCTGTAAAATAACATATAAATGAAATATGACATATGTTATGCACTAAGATCTGAACCCTGAAAAGTAATGTCCAATGTATTATAATGTGTCACCTGCTGCATTGCCTTGTGTTAACCTTTGCTGTCCAGATTGTATCATTTCAAAGGATTAATAAACAGTATACTACCTGTCATGCAGGAATCTCAGGTTTACAAGGTCAGACCATCTAACCCACAGAGTATTATGCAGTAAACAGTCAAACTAGAGGCAAAAGTTCCCCAGTAGCTCAGTGTGATAAGAAATAGCCTTGTTGATAATTTTAGCACACTCAGACATGGTTTGAGTCCAGGAAGTGGCACTGAGATGTGTGCATATATACACTCAAGAAATCTTGAATATTTGTAGAAACAGTCAGAAAGTGGTAACAGATATTTTCTCTACAGGACGTACAGGTAAAGAAATGTTTGTAGTAGTTGTATACAGGGTATACCAATACACTGTGTACAACTGCCCCACTGTCCAACCCCATACCCGCAAATGACAGCAGGATAGGTACATGCACCATGTACTCTTTACAGTACATATCTCTCAAGAGTCATGTTGTCATGGCTAGTGGTCACTGCTGTCAGTCACCTTGGACACAGATAGGAATCCAGGGGAAGTATGCCAGTAGCAGACTCACACAACATCAGTGCAGGGTAGCCTTTCTTTGTCAAGTATGTAACCCTGACATGTACAAGCCCCTCCAGTAATGTAGCCATAGTTCTCACAGTCTGCCCCATACCATTACAGGAAGACAGTCTAACAGGTATGTATGTGCTACAGAAGCTATGGGCCATAGGTAGATGTTAAGTGAGGGCAGACGTGTAGAGTATTGAGCAGTACTGTTGTGAAAAATAGAAGCCTATACAGTTGTTAATGGACTGTTTTCTCTCCCCCACCCCTCATCTGCATCAGTAATTATTATTCATGTACTATAGGTATGTTGTTCACAAAACCTATTGTTGGGACGTGTTTTATTATTGTTCATGTATTTAATTGGCTGCATATTAACATACCTTGTTCAAATACCATTATTGGTGGCCTGTTGTTGTCAATGTAACATGCATGTTGTTCAAATGCTTACTGTTGTTCCATTTATGTATGTGTTCTGTTTGCTATGCAACTGTTTCAAATCTGTTGGTTTGGGTTAATTGGAACACCCACTCATGCAGTTATAACTAATTTTGAAATGTTTTGTTCATGACTTACCAATATATCTTGTGCTGCATACCACTGTAAAACATGTCTATTGTAATGTGTGTGTATACTGATCATTAATAAATATCTAAATGTATCTGTAATTATTTTTCTGTGTGGAGCTTTTCTCCCTGGGCCTCTGCTGAAAAAGGGCCTTTTTTGGCTCAGTCAGACACCCCCGGTTATCAAATGTAAAATGAATAAATAAATAAATCTTGGAAAACCACAACATCATAGCATATTTGGGAAGGCTATTCTCAGCGGATCTGCCTGTCCCACCTCATCTGGCCATGGCACCAGGCCCCAGCACATCTGGGACCCAACCTGGAACATCTTCCTCTGCTGGTCCTGCACCATCTCTGGGTGTAACTGCCTCAGGGGATGGGACCTATCCCACCCCTGGTTGCAGGAGCAGAGAAGAGCCCATCACCAGCAACATGTTCCAGGGGATGGTGAGCCATGTCATCCGCTCCGAGTTGGATGGATAGCTGCTCCAGATGGAGGGCCACCTGGTGCACCTGGAGGAGCAGGCTGCCCCTGTTGTCTAGCCCCAGCACAGCCACCTTCATGGCCGTAAAGGTGCAGTGGTAACTTCCCATGGGTGGGGATCTCAGTCCTACTGTATCCATTTGGGGGCTCATGGGCCTCTGATTTCCAATCAGCCTCCCTGTCCAGGATGTTTACCCTCATGTGTCATGTACCGCTCCTGTCTGCCGTCTTGTGTGTCTTATCTATCTGCAAATACAACCTATCCTACCCAACCTACCACCCCAAACATAGCTTCCCCAACATCCCACTTTCACCTTAAACAAAACAACAACAAAAAAGAGCATCTGTCCCACAAAAAATTATTGCCCCATACATAGCGCTACATTTCACCACCATGTCCAGTGATGTAAATTAATCAACGCTCAAATTACTGTACAAATGCATGTTGCTATCACCCCTCCCTGTAGGGTGTGAGGCTGTAAAGTCCAAATTTTCTACATCAGTCACAGCTGTTGCTGGAGTAGAAATGTACAGCTATGGTCCTTCTCTACACCCATCCTCCACATCCCTAGCCACTTTTCCTAATATTTTACCCCCTGCTTGCCCCCATTTCTTCACTTTCTTTTCACCCTTTTATCTTTTCTTTATTTAAAATTAGTGTGGGTGTAAGAGGGAATAAGCACCACTATGCAAAGCTAAGAGAACTTAACTGCCTGTTAGAATCACTTAGCTTCGCACAAAACCATGCAAACCTGCTTACAACTGCTTAAAAGTGCTTTAATCAGTCTGTCTCCATCAGCCCTTATTCTGCCCACCAATAAAATAATTAGCCCTGCCAAGTGTCAACCCCAAGAAGCTGTGCCCTACCATCACAGCAACGTACCACTACACCATCTGAGCTGAGATTATTTATAATGGTTTTACAAGCATATCATGCATTATGGTCATTTAACAGTTATAAAAATATGTCATCACTACCAAGTCTTGAAACCAGGACCCTGGACACTACAATCACAGCCACATAATTCTACACCATGTGAGCTGTGGGAATTTGTAATGCTTTTAAAACATATCATGCACTAAAGTCATTTAACATAATGGAAAAATACACATCCCTGCCAACCCTTAAATCCAGGACCCTGTGCACTCCAGTCACAGCAGCTACCACTACTCCATATGAGCTGTGAGAATTACAAATGCAGGATGGTCATACAACATTAGGTAAAAACCTGTTGAATTAGTACTCTTCAATACATATATATATATATATATATATATATATACACACACACACACACACACACACACACACACACACACACACACACACACATGCACACACACACACACACACACACACATGCACACACACACATACACACACACACACACACACACACACACACACACACACACATATATATATATATATATATATATATATATATATATATATATATATATATATATACACAACCTCTTACTGCAAGACATCTGCAAAAAGCCTGACAAAGTGGGGGGGGGGGGGCAAAGGGCAAACAATAGTGACATATTTGAAATATGGCTGTTATAAGCGTAGAAGTTTTCTAGAGTATCATGGTCTGTTTTAACATATAGTTTCTGATAGATTTCAGGTCTGAAACACAAATCATTGTCATCATTTACTGATGTCAATGCCCATATCATCCCAGTAATTTGTCATAAAGCCACAACTGTTATAGGAACATACCAAAAATATGAGCCACGCATCTGAACAGTGTCTAGACATCTGGACAGTGGAGAGGTATGACTGCAGTCATGTAACAGAAGGGAAAAAACACTGAATGCTACCAACCATTTCACCCAGCACATTCTGAACTACAGTCAGACAAACATGACACTACCCCAAATCAGATCTGGGGAATTACTCATGCATTTGCAAATATATCATGCACTACGGGGATGTAACTGTAGGTTAAAGCAGACATTAGTGAGAAATTGTCCACCCACAACCATTTTCAACACAGTCACAGCAACATACCAGAACCCCAACTGAACTCTAGAGTATAACGACTGTTTGAACAAACATATCCTGATTGCCAGTCACACACACTACACTGACATATACTACCCCAAGTCACAGTCTACTGGGAATCCTGAGGTGTTACAGGACATTTCTCAGTCTGTCCCTACAAACATATACACCTGATAGACTACCAGCAACTGTAACAGCATGCACAGTCAGATAGAAAAGGATCTATGACACTCACATCTGCCACTCTCTCTACTTGGCCCAACAAACATTCACACACTACACTGCTACACGATCTTGACAATCTGTTAGCAATGGCTAGACATACATAACTCTCAGAGAGTACAGATTTCCACAGAATTTCCAGGGTGTGGGACCATATTTATGACCACTGCCTCATACCACTTCTGGGAGTCTGCTAAGTCACTGGGATGATATCAGGAGTGAAGCCATTAAATAATGATATACCATACCTCTGAACATCTTAGTGCAAGACATCTGGACAAAGCCTGACATACTTAGGAGACAGGGGGCCGAAAAGAGGGACATATCTCACATAATGGTATTACAAACTGAAACAGTTGCTGGTATTACAGGGTTTGTTGTAACATAACGTCTCTGAAGGATATGACATCTGAAACACAAATGGATGTCAACATTTATTGACTTCAGTTCTCACATTATCCTCCTGATTTCTCAAAAAACAGAAATTGTCTGAGGATCAGACCAAACATAAGAGGCAAACCTTTGGACATTCTGTGGACATCTGGACAGTTGAAAAGTATGTCATAGACATATCACTGTCAGACGTCAAGTCATGCAGAAAATGCATGTCGAGACAAACTCTGTTAATCTAGCAATATTATATGTGTATAACAGCAATACTTACTTAAATCTGTACTTAATTCTGAAACTTTGTCCCCCATTTTGTTGGGTTGTCTCCACATTTCTTGTTCTAAGAGTTATTTCCACCTAAATTTTGTGAAGCTGTAGCCCCCACACCTCCATAGTGTCCACCTCACAGGCAAGGAAAAGGGGTAAGGCCCACATGAAGGACTTAATTATAGCACTGTGTTGCTATGGCATTGGCTAATGAAAAGACAACACAGCTGCTCTGGATGCTAGTAGCAAGTGGGAGACACCAATTGGTGCACAGGCCATTACCTGCTCATAAGCATTACTTACAAAAGCCAAGCTGCTACATATGCAAAACAGGTCTGACCCGATTTACACAAAGACAGACTGCGACTACACAAACCTAAACATTTGCATTATTCTGAGGAAACTCTTCAGCACTATAACAGGTATGTCAATCAATTAAGCATGTCATGGAATGCAGAAGGGGGGATGCAATAATGTGAAAATAGGATGTTAAACAATAGGTCTCAACAAGACTTGCTGGACTCACATGTTGCTGTCCAGCACCTATGGCCATTCCTGCTAGCCCTGTCTGCAGTGACATAGATCACAGCTCTAGCCCCTGAGTCACCCCAG
Source organism: Protopterus annectens (assembly GCF_019279795.1). Lineage (NCBI taxonomy): Eukaryota > Metazoa > Chordata > Ceratodontiformes > Protopteridae > Protopterus > Protopterus annectens. The sequence continues at coordinate 1,932,020,960 of NC_056729.1, read as the reverse complement.
CAAAGGTCCATATATGATTACTGCTGGAGTGTCTGTTGTACAATACTGACTGTGAAACTGCTAGGCCAGCTACCTGGGATGTTGTAAATATTCATATGTCACCTGTGAATGCTACTATGATACATATGCTTGTCTTACAAATGTAAAAGACCTATATAGGGTATGCGCATAGTAAACAACTGGTGGAGAAGTGTATATTGAACTGTATGTTATATACTGAGCTCATACCTTTCAACTTTCCAGAGTTTTGCAGACTGACCACTGGTTTGCCTCATATTAGGAGTCAATGCCTCAGGCAGTTGTGTATTGTCTGCCAAAGCACTGGCAAACCAGTAAAGACTGAAGTCATAACATAATAGCATACATTTGAATGTCAGATGTCATATCCTGTTGAGTATTCCTGTGAATGCAAGACCGTCTTTGCTAGCAACAAGGTGTGTTACAGCAAGATTTTTGAAGTGTCACTATTTTCCGGCCTTCGCCCTCCATTGATATGGGCCTTTGTCTAGATGTCTTGCTCTAACAGGAGCTAGGAGTCTTAACATGAAACTAATGTCATTGCAAACGTACCTTGTCCTGGAGGGTGCTGACATTTATGCAGTCACTGACACCTGGTTTGCAGCTGTGGAGAGCACAATAACCTTGCCAGGTTACTCATCCCACCATACTATTGCAGCCCAAATGGAGGGCTGCAAAGCCAAAGGAGGTGGAGTTCTAAACATTATCATACACATACACACCTCCAGGCTGGCCAAACAGTATGATGTACAGGAGACATCCCAAGTGCAGTTAACTATTGACAAAATACCTACTCAAACCATAGCTAGCTACAGAACTCCAACCATGACTCTGGACACCCACTACACCTATCTGGTCTCACTTAAATCAGTCAGGATTCAACCCTTTACCTTGCTTCTGAGTGACTTTAACTACCCAATCATAGTGTGCATGACCTATTCTACCTGAACATGAACACACAGAGATTCCTCTTCTTTGTCAATGCCAATGCATTGGATCAGCTGGTCAACACTCCTACGACAAGTGGAAATATCCTGTGTCTGGTCCTAACCAACATGAGTAGCCACTGTAGCACTCCTACAGTGTCATCCTCCATGGTAAGATCTGACCACATTGCTATCACTGTTGAGGTCACCATCTCCCCTGCCCCCCCTTGTTAGGGTCAAACAAAAAAACACTTTCCAAAACTGACTATAAATCTCCTCACAGCAGGTATAAGTAGCTTTAAAGCCACTGTCCCATCAGTTGGAACTAGCAGTAGTGTCCAAGCCTACACCACAATACTATTTGGCCACCTACATAGCTGTATGGACTCAGCAATACCTAACAGGACAAAATCATCTCCCTCAATGTAGGTTAAATCTCTGTGGTAGACAGCAGCAATACACAAATTCCATGATAGGTGGAAATAATTGCTGGACAGAGCCAAGAAGGAGCAGGTGCCAAATTGGAAGCAATGTCACCTATGAACAAACAAATAAGGTCACAGGTGAATTAACCTAAGGCTAAGTGCAAATTGGACAAATCCACCAAGGCCAATCACTAGGCCTCCCACACATATGTCTGCAATACCCGAGACAACACCCAAATCTGCTCTGTAGTGGTGGTCAATAATACCACATACACATATGGCATATATATATAGCCAACCTGCTGCAGACAGCTTAAGTGTACACATCCCCTCCCTGTCCCCCCATTGGTACATATGGACATGCTCAGCACCTACCCCCCTCCCCTCATCATCAGGAAGCAGGTCCATAATGCCCTCCCAAAGACAACAAACTGAAGTCTCAATAGGTCTGATACCATCCCTGGCTGCATCCTACATGAACTCAGGGATAAGCTCTCAGCTCCATTACACACTGTAGTCAACCAAAGCCTGAGCACCAGTGTCATCCCAGCTGCACAGTGGACAGCCACTGTCATCCCTATACACAAAGGTGGAGTATTCCACTGACCCAGCCAATCATATACAGATAAGCCTAACTAGCCTGATCTGCAAGGGCATGGAAGGCAATATCAAGGACCTTATAAACAGGAACATCGGCAAACTCAAAATGCTTGAGCCCACACAGTGTGGTATTGTCAAAGGAAGATCAGGCCTGTTAAACTTGGTCGACTTCTTTGAAGCAGTCAGCAAACACAAGAACGAGGGGAAGATGGTGCACACTGCCTACCTTCATCTAGTCCAAAACTCTCACAATAACCCCGGGATGGCCATGATACATAAGCCTACACAACTAGGCATCAACTGGTATGTTACCAGATGGGTAGCTAACTGGGATCAATGATAGTACCCACTCTGTCAAAGTAGTGAAAGCTACCTCTAGTAGTAGACTCTTACAGAGCGGCATACCCCAAGGATCCGTCTGGGGGCCTCTATTGTTTGAGATATTCATTTCTGTGGTACAAGACAAACCAGTGGTCTGTAGCTGACCAGGTTTACAGATGATTGCTGGCTGGCCACTGTCTTACATTCCCCTACTGATGTGTGCATCTTCCAAGAGTCCCTTTCCTAAATTAATGACTGGTGCCAAAAGCATTGCCTCAAACTGAATGCCTGGAGGTGCATCATTTTCTCTGTTGTGGTAGATGTCATCCACACTAATTATGACAGTAATAACAATGTATTGAGCATGCAACCAGGTGTGAGGTGATTTGTGCACCAGGGTTGGTAGCAACCTGACAGTTTCCCACGTGTGAGCGCCATTGTTTGGAAGGCTGTCTACATAGCCCACCTCACAAATACGGGTATGTCATCCAGGAACCAGGAGGCCAGAACATTCCTGTAGTCCACCCTTATCAGCTGCAGTACCGAGTACAATGGCTCCTTTGGCATGTACCTTGCCAAGCAAATGCAGCAGTTGCAGAGACCACAGGGATTCATGACTAGGTAAATCCAAGGTCTGCAACACCTATCCTATACAGATAGGCTGAAAGCCCTGTCCCTGTACTCAGTCTCATACAGACTGATCATAGGCAACCTGTGTCTGGCATGTGCAAGGCCATTTCCAAACCAGCCTTGATGGTGTTTCTGCATATCTGTAAGACAAACCCCTCTCATGCAACCTGCATGCCAGGCCCTCACCTTGTCTGTGACGTGTATAGTACTTGTTGGTGGGATAGAGTGTACCACACAATACACTGTCTGTAAAATACACTCCCTGCCCATGTCTAGCAGAGTACCTGTATAGCCGTCTTGATGAAGAAGCTGGTCGACTGTATGGGAAATGGAAAAGACACCCCTGGGATCCCACATATGTCCCAGCTGGACAGGGGAAACAGGTGCTGGTTTTGAAGGGACTGGGATGGCATGATCTACAGACCTCAATGCTTCACCAGAGATGGTCTGCATCTGTCACCCTTGGGATTCTGGATACTAGCTAATGCTCTTACCACCCCTACAGCGCCTTTTCTAGGCAATGTCCTGATGTCAAAAGTACCACTGTAACTGCTACAATCAAATGAAATCTGAGGGTTATGCTACTCAACGCTAGAAGTTTGAATCTCAAAATGCACTCACTTGAAGCACTCCTTAACATGGAAAACATTGATGTCTGTGCAGTAACTGAAACCTGGTTCAAGGCTCCAGAGAGATCCCCAGCATTACCAGGCTATAATTCATACCACACTTTTCGGCCCCAAAACCTGGACCGAAACAGTAAAGGCAGTGGTGTCTCCATATTCATAAAGGATATGCACACCTCCAGACTAGTAGCCCAACATAACACTTCGGAGATACTCCAGGTACAACTAACACTGGGTAAGACAGCAATCCAGGTGGTTGCCTGCTATAAATCCCCCACTATGTCCCAAGACTCACACTCCACATTCCTAAACATCCTGGAAAATATCAAAGTGCAACCCAACACCCTAATACTGGGGGACTTCAATTACCCCTACATAAACTGGGAAAATTATTCAAGTACTAACTCACTTGGTCAACGATTCCTGGAATTCATAAATTCCAATGCCCTTGAACAACTCATTCTTACCCCTACTAGGGGTAACAACATCCTCAATCTGGTCATAACCAAATGAGTGATTGCTGCTCTACTCCAGAAATCAACTCCTCCCTGGTCAGATCTGACCACAAGCTAGTCATCAAGGATATCCACATCCCCCCTCACTCATTGTAAAGGAAACCACTGTGAAAAACTTCTCCAAAGCAAACTTTGGGCTCCTAAAAATGGAGCTGGCAAACTTTATGATGCCCATGCAGATGGATAATAGCTGCATGACAGCTGAATCACACACCAATGCACTGTATGAACACATTCACAAGTGCATGGAAAGAAACATCCCAAACAGAACCAAGACACTTTCCTCCAAAAAAAGGAAGCCAATCTGGTGGTCCCCTACCATTAACAAACTCTACAATAGAAGGAACAAACTGTTGCAGACAAGGGTAAAGTCCCAAGACTGGAAACACTCCTTAGTTAGACTTAGAAAAATTTGAGCTCCCTCATCAAATCCTTTAAAGCTAGCTACAAAAACAAAATAGCAGTAGATACTAAAGACAATCACAAGGCATTCTTTAGTTAAGTCAAGAACCTACATGGCAACACTCAGGTTGGCTCTGAGCTACAGGACAATGGCAATGCAATTACTGAGCCAGCTGACATTGCCAATATATTGGCTTACAGGTTTAGTACAAACTTTACCTGCATTTCACCCCCTAAAGGGCTAATCACAATTCTGAGAAGTGTCAAGTTCCTAATAATACTGCTGCACAGGTTAAAACTGCACTGTTTAAAGCCAAGAACACAGCTTTCATGGGACCTGATAATATCCCTGGCTGCATCCTACATGAGCTACAAAATGAACTGGCACCATACCTAAGTGCCATATTCAATCACAGTCTCAATTCAGGCTTTGTACCATCCTAATGGAGAACAGCCACAGTCATCCCACTCCACAAAGGGGAGCGACTAAAGACCCCGGAAACTACTGCCCCATTAGCCTGATGACTCTGATATGCAAGGCTATGGAGTGCATCATCATGGACCTTATAAACAAGGACATAGAAACTCTCCAAACTCTGGACCCCACGCAGTTCGGATTTGTGAAGGGTAGATCATGCCTGGCCAATCTGGTTGACTTCTTTGAGTCCATTACCAGAGTGTGGATGAGGGCAAGGTGGTAAACACAGCCTATCTAGACCTTGCCAAGGCCTTTGATACCATTCTCCATTCAGGAATCATTGATAGACTCATGAAACTAGGTATAAATCCCTATGTCACAAGGTGGGTTGTGAACTGGCTCACAGATAGAACTCATGCTTGAAGGTTGCCGAATCCAAATCTGACTACTAACCAGTCACGAGTGGTGTTCCAGAGGGATCTGTCCTGGGTCCCCTTTTATTCGGCATCTACTTCTCAGAAGTTCAAGCTAACACAAAAGGGCTCTGGCTGACCAAGTTTGCAGATTATTGCAAACTGGAAGCCATAATAGAATACCCAACTGACAGAGACATCCTACAAAGTGGCCTCACTGAGACCAATGACTGGTGCCAAAACTATGGCCTTAAACTAAATGCCAAAAAATGAAACAGCAAAAAACACGGACAGCACACGATGAGAGAATAAAAAGCACAGATTTATTCCACAATTCCAGGCAGATAAACGTAAGCGCTTTCGGCAGGTTCAAATAACCCGCCTTCTTCAGACAACCACGAATTTCCAAACCATTTATTATATACATTCATATTGAAATTCATTAACCTATCATAGTAAAGTGCATTCTACAATTTAATAAAATCATGACAACCTTAAAGAACTAAAAACTAATGGTCCAGATGCCTTATTGTATTACTGACTTTAAAAGTCAAAATAAGTTCTTTTAAAAACACTTTCAAGATGTTATGAACTTAAAACCTTGTCCTCATATAAATACAAGCAATTATTATGTTCATTAATGCTTCGTATTTGCATACTGTTAATATTTTTATATAAAACCTATTGAGGTATTACTACTACTGAAGCTATATACGAGGAGGGATCCCAAGGCTAATTTTATACATAAATTTTTGGGAATCATATCTAAGACTTCACTTAAAACTACTGTTTGCAGTTAAAACCTATGACTGTAAACACATGTTATGTTAACAGAATTAAACAGAAAAATGTACAAAAAAGTTTGTTTTACTATTAATAAATTTAAACATTGGTGACCATTTTATGCCAATGTTGTTGACTAAATTCCTCCACTCTGATGATGTTATAAATTAAAGCAGGGAAACTAGTATAACAAATACAATGCCCACTTACAAATAAAATAACATAACAAATGAATAAAAATGTGCCTTATTGTAAATTAAAAATTAGTCCCTGGCGACTCATTAATTCGAAAATAATAGTTACATCTTATAATTACAAATGCCATTTAACTTATTTTAACCCTATACGGGGTTATAATAATAATTAATAAAAATGAATATACCTATAACAAAATTATAACTATATTTATAGTTATTTACCTATTAAGAGAAAGCCATTTTAATACGCATTTGATAGAAAGGCTTTCATTAATGCCAGGGAAGACATGAGCCCTAGTCCTGATCTGCCAAAGCAGTTCATCGATCTCTAACAAAATCTGCCATGGCCCTCCTCTTAGATCAATCTCACGCTGTTGTAATACGAAAAAATGGAACCCATGGCCTGGGGACTCAAGGGAATGCCTTGCAAGAGCATTGTTAACATCAAGTTTTTTAACAGCATATTGATGTTCGTAGATTCTGTTTTTTAGCCTTCTCTCGGTCTTACCGATATAGAAGGCTTTACAAGAATCACAAATAGCTGCGTAAATGATGGCTTTAGAATCACAATCATAATGCCCATTACACTTGTATTCTTTCTCATTTATTGTGCATGCTGTTGTTACTCTAATGAATTTACATTGTGGACATGCGCCACATCTAAACATACCGCACTGTCTATTAGACCTACGAGCTGTGTTTCTTTGAAAAATGCTTTTCAAGTTTTCACCCCTTCTGTATGTAATCTTGGGGCAATCCCCCAAAACAGAACACAATGTTTTATCTTCCTTTATTATCTCCCAATTTTATTCACAACTTCTCTGATTCTAAAAGAATCAAAACAATAAGTCTGTATGAAACTAGTATTAAATCTATTGTTTTCACTCATAGAATTGATGTTACCTGAAGTTGTTAAATGTAAATGATCATTGAAATGTTGTAGGTCATTGTTACCTTGGTCAGAGAGCAAGGGCATGAAGTGTCCAATCTGCCTTTTATTAGTGACTTCAGTTAAGATGTTAGATAGTAGTCGCTGAGGATAACCTCTGGCAGTGAACATATCAAATAAGTTGTTACATTCTAAAAGAAGTCATCTGGATCACTCACCATACGGGCTGCCTCACCATCTGACCCTTAACCACCGATTTCTTTTGGTGGTAGGGTGATTGCTGGAAAAATGAAGAAAAGCATTAGAATATGTTGACTTCCTAAATATTTTACTTTTTAGCTTTTGTTTAGACGAATCTTTAATTAATGTGATGTCAAGATAATTAATCTCCGTGTCATCAAATTTATATGTAAATTCAAGAAAGTCAGTTAATTTAGTGATGTTCTCTATAAATGACGGGATGAGGTCACTATGACCTTCCCATATGCAAAAAATGTCATCCTGGTATCGTGTATACCAGGAGACATGTTTTGAAAACAGTTCTTCTTTAAATAGGTAATTAGACTCCCAATGAGCTAGGTCTGCGTTGGCAAAAGATCACCAGGGCGAGCCCATAGCTACACCCGAGGTTTGTAGATAAAACTTCCCCTCAAAGGTAAAGAAATTGTTAGACAATACAATTTCTAAGAGAGTTTCGATCAAATTGATGACATCATGATCAACATTTTTACGCAACATGAACTCTCTAACCCAGGCAAGACCAATTTGTTGGGGAATGACAGTATAAAGGTCCCTAATGTCAATAGTAAGGAATACCATACTGTCATTATATATGAGGGTATTAATATTTTTAAGGAAGGACCAAGAATCTTTGCATATGTGCATTTCTGAGTTGATCAAAGGCTTCAGAATATTATCCACATACTTGGCACATCCCTGAGTAATAGACCCTCTACCATCTATTATTGGTCTAAATGAGGGCGAAGTAAGTCCTTTATGGAGTTTCGGGGTACCAAAAAAGAGTGGAATTGCCAAAAAATGCACAGTGGTTAGCATTGCCACCTCACAGCAAGAGGTTCTCCTGTTCGATTCTTGGCTGGAACACCTTCTGTGTGGAGTCTGCATGTCCTCCCCATGGTCAAGTGATGTATAAAGACATGCAGGTAGGTTTGTGCATGAATAGGTGAGCCTTCTTTGAAGGCTGGGCATCGAGCTGGCAACTCGGCACCGTAAAAATCCACTGCCAATCATTAACAGACCAGAGTTCCACTGTGGCCACCCCTAACCGGGAAAAGTTGAAAGACAATTATTATTATTATTCCCTTTGGTAAAAACTCTGTGCCCATGAACTACCACATGAACGGTAGTACACTAAAATCAGAAGATGTAATAAGAGATCTGGGAATGCAGGTTGATAGCAACCTCTCCTTTGACAACCACATCACCACTGTGGTTAGAAAATCCTTCTATGTGGCACATCTCATCACAAAGGGTTTCTCATCTAGAAAGAAAGAGATCATTGTCACTCTCTACTCATCCCTCATTAGACCTATTATAGAATACAATGGCCCATTTGGCATGTACCTCACTAATTACCTGCAACAGCTGGAAAGGCCACAAAAATACCTCACTAAGAGGATTCTAGGCCTTAAACACATGCCGTAAATTGACAGAATAAAAAAAAAACTCCAGCTATACTCGGGCTCATATCACCTCCTTAGAGGCGATCTCTGCTTAGCCTATAAAGCCATGTCTGACCCCGAGCTGTTAGACATGCTACAGCTAAAAAAAAAAAAAAAACAATCCCGCCATCCACATGCTTCAGGGACCTCAACCTCATTACCACATTAAATAGAACATGCTGGAGGGATAGTTTCCTAACCCAGAGACTGCCCATGCTCTGGAACAGACTCCCCATCCAGGTCAAGCAAAGCACATCACTGGCCCTCTTCAAAAGAAATATTGACGAGTGGATGGGAAATAGGAAATTCACCCCGAGGATCACCTCAACTGCCCTGCTCAATAGGGACAATGGGAACTAACATCTGTCGACATTATACCAGGGATTCTTATTGGCTAGGCTTACATAAGCCACAGGGCCATTAGTCTAGTTTACACCTATGAACCTATGAACATGGGCAAAAGTCTGGGCTAGGCATATGAGGGCATCCAGGCCAAGAGCCTGGCATCATCTTATGAACCTATGCACCTAGTACTTTACATGTGTTCAGTATGTATTGCAGACTGTCCTGCAATGTTGTTCGAAATGAATCCCTGTGAGTCTGAACTGTGTAGGTACTGCAATGACAGAGTATTCTCTTGTTCCAACATTAGTCATTATCACATATTATTAAACCTTGTCATTGTGTCTGGTCTGTATAGCAGTAAGTCAGCTCTTACAGTACTTGCATATGTACTTGGTGACACTGTATAGCTCACTCCAATAGCCTTGGTCTTGGTCACAGTTACCATTCTACTAATAGGACCATCACACAATAGGATTTGTCACCCTTTGTTGAGGGCCTTACAGTAGCTGTTAAAGAGATGGATTGTGACAGTCAGACCTAATGTAAAGTCGGGCCTGAAGGTGGCACACTTTAACAGGAGTGTGTGTGTGTGTGTGTGTGTGTGTGTGTGTGTGTGTGTGTGTGTGTGTGTGTGTGTGTGTGTCTGCGTGTGCATGTTTGTTTGTGCATGTGTGTGTGCATGTGGATGTGTGTGTGTGTGTGTGTGTGTGTGTGTGTGTGTGTGTGTGTGTGTGTGTGTGTGTGTGTGTGTGTGTGTGTGTGTGTGTGTGTGTGTGTGTGTGTGTGTGTGTGTGTGTGTGTGTGTGTGTGTGTGTGTGTGTGTGTGTATCAGCAAACATTATACTGCAGAGTATTAATTTACATATGTTGTCTTCCTCTCACAGATGAACATGGGGGTTGGTGTCTCTCCCTTTCACAACCTGATGTCAGTGTCTTTGAGGACTCTCATGATGATGGTGGTCTTAGTGAGGCACAGATGGGATGGGCGGGGACTGAATCTGTGCCATTGGTTGGCATCCCACTTTCACACACAATGTCTCTGTACACAGCCAGTATGATCACACATACCCAGTCCCCAGCAGTCACAGATAATGGACAGTTGGAGGGTGGTGGCATGGAACAGACTAGTAAGGCGACTATGGCAAGTGTGAGTGTAGACACTAGCTCTAGCCAGAGAACAGTTGAGATCACACACAGGCAGATGGACAGGGCTGCTCGATGGAGGACTACTGCTCATTAAGCCCCTGTCACAAGTGTCATAGCATATGTCACCCGATGCATGTTACAGACCATCATAGAGGCACAGGCACCTACTGACCGCAACACCAGACAGGTACTCAGGGTCATGAATGCAGCGCTTCCTGCCAAGCATGATGACCTCCTCAGCATTTGTGATGCCATATGTCATTTTGCTGATGTCATGGATAGACAGTGGGTTGAGACATTGTCACTGCTCGACCATGCAATGTCTGTGCTTGAGCATGTGGTGGGAGTAGGGCATCAGACAGGTGAACGTAGTTCACCAACAAGATCAGCTGAGAGCCAACATGGCCGTACACATCCACAGTCCCTGAGTGACAGTACCACCAGCCCTACTGAAGGGAGGGTGCTGTCCACACCACACTGGAGCAGGCC
>NC_056729.1:1931780135-1932005135 GCF_019279795.1 Protopterus annectens | reverse complement strand
ATTGTGATTTGAGAGTTGGAGATTTAAAAAAAATTATGGAACAAAGGGAAACTGTGTGGCAAATTAAACTTGGGGATGATAAAAAACCTGGGTTAAACTAGACCATTTTTAAAATATAGAAAACTTGGTCTTAACAAAGGCATTAATTTAATTAGATATTTAAATCATTGTTAAGTTATTGTTATTATTTTTATGTGGTTATGTGTTTTAAATTTCATGTTAACTGATTAATTAATTGATTGCTTTGAGTTTTTAGTTTTTAAGGGACATAGTTTTGATGTTTTAATGTGTTCCTGATGAAGTCTTTTGATGAAAGCATTCAATAAAGTGTGGTACGCTAATTCTGTGGAAGCTTCCTTTTTCCTGTGCCTCCATTGCCTTTATTAACCATCGTAGCCTAATTTTTTGGTATTGTTCATTTTTCATCTGGCTTGTGCACCTTTCTGGGTTGTTGTTTCTTTTATTGGTACTTTTCTGATGGCTGAGGCAGCAGTGGATCCACTTATGGAATTATCACTGCATTCTACCCTGTTGGGTAAGGATGCTGGAACTATACAGGTTTTATTAGCGACTATGTGTGATATTCAAAGTTTGCTTACGTTTTTGGTTTCCAAATTCCAAGGTAATGTGAATATAGCCAATGTTTCCAATTCCATTAGTTCTGATGAAGAACAAAGAACTGTTATAGACTTGGAAATTGATTGTTCCCCGGTGAACAAAGTAAAAGCAAACAAGGGTCGAAACTTGGTGTTTTTCATAATAACATCAGGTCTATTTTGGAGACCAATTATGACCCTTTTGTGAAAGCAGACTATAAAGCTACTAAGGCTAAAACTGAAGAATTCCACGGTAAATGTGAGAATTTAGGAAAATTATTGAAAAGGTATCAGTCTCTTGATTTGGAGAACCGTTATTTTGAAAGGTGTTTAGAAGTGGAGAGTGCCCCGAAAGGGTTAAGATTTTTTTTAAATGCCCTAACGGGGTAACTGCTGTTGATCCCTTTTTTGGTACTTTAACTGCTTTTTTTAACAATGCAGGGTTGCAGTTGTTAAAGTTACTCATTGAGGATAATTCTAAAAAAATGCTGCAGTTAAAAGATGACATTTTAAAGGCTGATGCTGAAGTTAATATCTTGCTGATAGATTTTGCGTCTGATGATGTGTACCAACAATTGTTTATTATATTGAGCAGCATATCAATGAAGTTACTGTTCTAGCACAATAAATGTTTGCGTGATGTTATTGCTTATGAGAATAACTGTGCTTATTAAAATTTTGACCCTAATCAAATGCGTTCCGAAAAAAAAGGAGCAGGAAGGGTTTTCCAAGGGAAGGTTTGGTCAGACTAAGACCTTTTGTTTAATAAGTTTAAACCTTCCAAAAATGACTCTTTTGTTAGATCTGTTAAACCCTCTGCTCTTTTAAAACATTTTTTTCAACTAAAACTGGCTGGCAACCAGGTTCCGGTGAATAAAAGGAAGTTTCTTCCTCTTCTACAAATGGCAATGGGGGAAATCAGCATTCGCCGGAGGTTACCAGCAATGGAACTAGACATAAGTCTTTTTTATCAAAAAAGGACAGCAGAATGAAGAGAACCATGACCATGAGGAGCAGAATGTTAACCATCTCCAATTCCTCAGCAGATGAACAATAAGGACTCAAACAGATGTTTTTGATATTGTGAATTTATCTGATGTTCAGTTAACTGATAATGAACAGTGTATTTTAAGGTATAGCTTAAATTTTGTTCCTACTAGGAGGGCAGAATTAACTAAAATGGTTACTGATTTAAAAAAATACATCCGTAGTTTGAACCTTCAGTATTAAATGTATTACATACCAAAATCACGTGAGGTTTTTATTAAACCTTCTATTGTTACCCCTGCTAAGAATAATACCATTAAGGTTTTTGAGGAGGTCTGCCTGCAAGAGCTTTCTGAATTTTTAGCAAAAAGGGGAAATGGGTTGATAATCTAACCCCTGGTGAATGTAAAGTTCTGGGTGAACTTAGAAAAAAATCTAATCTTAGGTTTTTGAAAAGTGATAAAGGTGGCAACATTGTTGTCATGAACATTGATAAATACAAAGAGAATATGTTAAAATTGTTGAATAACACTGAGGAATATGAAAAATTATATCTCTTTGGCATTCATCGTAGTTATCAAAAAATGTATTATTTTTATATGATGCTTTAATGTCTGGTGATATGAACTTAAAAATGTATGAATTTTGTGTTATTGACAAACCAAAGGTTGGTGTTCTGTTTGGTATTCCCAAGAGCCATAAAGACTTGGTTAACCCCCCTTTTAGACCAATTGTCTTTTCCCACATTCTATCACTGAGGGGATAGCTCTAGTAGTTGATGCCTTACTGAATCCATTGGTACAGAATTCATTCAAGGTCCTATTTAAAAGACTCCTGGGATTTTTTAAATAAACTAAGGGAGCTTTTTGGGACCTTTAAATTTGATGCAGCTAGACACATTATGTTTACTATCGATGTTGTCTCATTATTTAGTTGTATCCCCCATGATGATGGGGTTGAAGCAGTTCGGGATTTTTTAACCAATCATTCTGAAATGAATGCAGGAACAATCACCTTGGTTTGTAACTTAGTAGATATTGTTTTGAATAATATATTTTTTTTATTTGATAAGGTATATTATAGGCAAAAAAGAGGTGTTGCTATGGGGTCAGCAGCTGCCCCTGCCTGTGCTAATTCAGTCATGGCCTGATGGGAAACTAATGTCCTACTGAACTTGGAAAGGCAACACAATATACTTTTTTTATTCTAGGTTTGTGAATGATCTTTTTTTCATTATTGAAGGCACACAGGTTACAATAGATGTTTTTTTGAATGACATTAATAGGTTATTTGTTTATTTTTTAATTTTTGCTAGGTAGCACTGGTGAACATGTTAATTTTCTTGATGTATCCCTTAGGTGGGATGACCACGAAAAAGTTTTCCAAAGTCAGATTTTTCGTAAAAAGAATTTTACGAATGGGTATTTACACCATAACAGTAATCACCCAAAACATATTAAGAAGAATGTCCCTAAAGGACAGTATATCAGAGCTTGTCATATGACAACTAGTTATGGTGACTTGCTTGAAGAGTTTCAACTGATCACAGAGATGTTTGTCGATAGGGGATATGATAAAGCATGTTTAGAAAACTTGGGACATGATATCTTAAATAAACGGAATGGTTCATATCTGGTATTATTGAGCGCTCCTTTAGTGACCTCGGTGAATCTTGATAAAGAAGTCATTGATACCGGTGGTATTTGTGGTGCTGTTGTTTGTTCCCTTGACATGACAGTGGATGGCTGGGGGAGTAAGTGTATTGTGGAAAACAATTGGAAAGTTTTAGAAGGGAACTTAGACTTGGTGAAGGTTTTAGGGATAAACCCAAGTTTGTTTATAGGAACAGCTGCAATTTAAAAAAAAGTGCTTGAAAATGATTCCCTGGGTGATAAGGGCAATCAGTATCAATTTAAAAAAAGAGGTATGCACAAGTGTCAACAGTGTAACTTTTGCAGGTACATTCATGAAGGTCCCTATGTTTTATTAGAACATCTGAAATTAACATTTGAAGTTCCCGGTTATGTTGACTGTCGAACTAAGGGGGTGGTTTACATTAGCCTTTGTAGTGGTTGTTTGGCATTTTACATTGGTATGACCACCTGTACATTACGGGAACCTATTAGGGAGCATATATATAGTATTAAAACTAGAGATTTGAATAATGCCCTAAGCAAACATGCCTCTGAATGTGTGAAACATAAGAAATTTCTTTTTACTGTTTTGGAAGTTGTTAATTATGATTTGAGAGGTGGAGATTTTAAAAATGTTATGGAACAAAGGGAAACTGTGTAGCAAATTAAACTTGGGGTGATAAAAAACCTGGGTTAAACGAGGCCATTAATATCAAGTGTTTTTTTAAATATAGAAAACTTGGTCTTAACAAAGACATTAATTTAATTAGATATTTAAATCATTGTTAAGTTATTATTATTTTATGTGGTTATGTGTTTCTAATTTCATGTTAATTGATTAATTAATTGATTGCTTTGAGTTTTTAGTATTTAAGGGACATAGTTTTGGTGTTTTAATGTGTTTCTGATGAAGTCTTTTGATGAAAACATTCAATAAAGTATGGTAGGCTAATTCTGTGGAAGCTTCCTCTCTCCTGTGACTTCATTGCCTTTACTGACCATCGGAGCCTGATTTTTTGGTACAGATGCAGATATATCACATATGAGCCACTTACAGCTAGCTGAGGGTAATCCTGTCTGATGGGTGTATGTAGAGACAGTTAAGGTGTACATAGGTGTCTGTATGTAAAGATATATCTGCACAATACAGTTATACAGTCCAATGTGGGTTCCGACATGGGCTGTGATTCTCTAAGTCTATGATCATGCCCAGTATGATCTTTCATAGTAAGAGTGGGACTCCATTCCGAAGATAGTTCTACTCCAGTCTGGGGTTTTGTGTGCCATACCTCTCAAAAGTAAACAGAAAGTTGCTAGAGGTACAAGGATTGTTTCAGCAGACATTTTCTGACATATCTGATGCCTGACACTGGCATGTATTATGCCATTACCTAGTGACAGACATCATCAGATCATCACCTTGCTTTACCAGAGAAATACAAGATGTATGATAGACAGACCAATATTATGAGCCCAACTGTAGACATTCTTGCCCAAAACGCCCAGTTGAGAGGTGTGACTACAGTCAATTGACTGAGTAAGCTGTGTAAACAGTCCAGCAACTTAGTGATATACTGGCTGGGGTTCTCCTGCTTGTGTGGTATTCTTCTTACGTGAAAAGCCATATCCTGGTGTGGCCATACCTCTCAACTGTACAGTTTCTGGCAGATTGTCCATATGTTTGTCTAGACATGTCATCCAGTCTAAATAAACTTGTGTTTTTATGGCAAGTTAGTTGCAAATAATTGAAGACTGACATTACAAAATAATGACAGACATTAGTGTTTCTGACTTCATAACCTTTAGACAATTCCTGCTAATGCAAAACCCCTACTAACTTTCTCAGTTTGTAAGAGCAATATTTACAACACATGCCTATCATTGGGCCTTCGTCCCACTTTTATTACCTTGTCCAGATGTCTTGCTATCAGAGGTTGTGAGGTATGGGTGTGGGTACAAAGTGCATTCTGCTGTGAAGAAATGTCCATTATATGTGTAGTATATGCTATGTAGCACTGTGACTTCCAAGTATGTCAATGGCAGGGCAGTACAGAGTAATGTGCTGAACCACTGACAGACAGTTGTGAATAGGCTGATAGGTTGATATGACGTTATTAGGGTATTGGCCCTGAAGCTATTATAACTCATGCAGACAAGAGTGTAGCCTGTGTTAAGACATGTCAGCACACAGAACCCCTGTCCAACAGGGACACAGGTGGAATTGCAAGACTGTATTTTGTGTTTTCCATGCACTTATACAGGGAGCACATCACGAGGGGTATTGAGCCACTTGTCTTGATGGAACAGGGAGTGTATTCCATGGATGGGGGTGTGTGTGGGACAGGTATCTGTCACACCAACAAGCTCTACTGATATCACAGACCAGGTTGATGCTGCACCTACAGGTTGATCAAGTGGGCCTTGACTTCCAGATGTGCAACAGTCCCATTAAGGCAGGGTCTGGATTGCTTTGTATGTCAGACAGGGGTCACCTCAACAGAGTCTGTATGGAATGGGGTAGAGGGACAGTGTTGTTAGCCTATCTGTGTAAGGCAGGTGTTTAGGGTTTGGGGTAAGGCTTTAGTGTTTGCAAGACCATGGTGTGTGGAGTCTGGATGGTCAGTGGTGTGTAGGTTTGTGAAGTTCTCATGTGTTTTTGATCCTGAGATGAAAGCGCTCATCTGTTGTTGGATTTACAATAAAGATTCAAAGTTTCTTCTCATTAGTGACTTGGAACCTTTTCTTTGCATTACTTTGTTGGTTTTTAACTTTATCGGTTGGACTTTGGGGACAAAGGCCTACATATAGGGCCCATTGTGAACTATTGGCCTTACAAACCTAGAAAGGTGATACAATAACATGTGTTGCATTAGCATGCATTTTCCTAAAGGGTATGAAGTTTGAAACTATAATCTGTCATTATTTTCTGACTTTAGTCTTTTGTAATTTACCAATGATTTGCCAGAAAACCACAATTTCATGATAACGAGACTATAAATATGATGCAAACCTCTGGACATTCTGCAAAAAGTATGTACAGTTGAGGGGTATGCTAGGCACTGTGTAGGTTACTCTGAGCTGTGTGCTGTCCATATGTGTGGCCCCCTGTCCCTGACTTGTCCAGATTTCCTGCAGTAGCAGATATTGACATCTGGACAGTGTGTACAGCTCCTACTGTAGCTGTATTTGACATGCAGAATAGTTGGCACTGCAGTTCTTGGAACATGGACCCTGTCAACCATAGTACAGACACTGGCCACTACGACACAACAGCCATGAGTAAGTGCAGGCCACATACTGATAGTATTGACCACACATATACATAGCTCATTGACCCCTGCATATTGTGGACATGTAACAAGTTATCAAGTTGATTGGGACATCCCTGGGAATGTGTGCTCTGCTGCTGATACCCTACAAACATTACTGTTACTGCATTTCTATGGGAACATGGATGTGTGTGGGGGCACACCTATCAACTGTTCATATTTGCACAGGCTGTGCTGATGCTCCCTTTACATTTTGGTTTCATTTAGCATAGTGTTGTGCCTGTCATGGAGACTACAGGCATATCATTATAGATCACAGGTTAGATTGTAATGGCAGACAGTTGGGTTTCAGACTTCTTACCTTTCAGAGCCTTACTGCAACTGCAAGACCTGCTGTGATATCACTAAGTTTGTATGGGAACATTTCTTCATTGTCCCCATTTGTGGGCCTTTGCCAGACATTTCTTTATGTTTTTCTATGGCTGACTTGCTGGGTGAGGCTAAAGGGTGAGTATGGGACCCCCACATTAACATGCATACATGTGACCTATGACCCTCTAGTTAGTTAGCCCCTCACATATACTGTGGTGAGATTTATCACCTACAGGACTACTGCATACTCTGGGGTAGCCAGTATTAGGCAGACATTTCCTGTTGTCCCACATAGCTGTCAGTTGTCTGCTGCTATCCCAATAGGCTACCCTATTCCCTTGTATGCATGCAGCAATACCATAGCCATGCTACCACAACATATTACTCCATTCATTTATTGTTAAGACGACTGACTTACCTTGTACCTGCAGCAGTTGTGAGGACAGTGCCTGAGGGCAGGCTCTGGCGGATGCATGCAGTACACAGTGTATACATGGTAAGATACAGGTAGTGTAATGTGTGTGGCATCCATTTTACTGTGTGTGCAAGTCAGAGAGAGGTGTCAATCCCTGGGTCCATACAGTGACAGTGTGTGTGATCTGCGTTTCCTCTTTTCCAAGGCCTGGGCATACTGGGCATGCCTCCATCTACCTATGGGAGCAGGCTCAGGGGGTTCCTCCTCTGAGTCCGCCTGTGGGGGCCTTAGCAATGGTGGGGGGCTGTGTGGGGTTTCCTTGTGATGTTCCTGCCACAGCTGTTTCCACAGGATCATATTGTGTAGCATGGCACATACTATAAACATGTGTACACATGTGGCTGGAGAGTACTGCAGGGCTGCACCAGATATGTCAAGGCAGCTGAACATTGACTTGAGCATCCCAAACACATGCTCTGTAATGATCCTGGTTTGTATGTGTGCCTCATTATGGCATTCTTCAGTTTGTGTGCGCATTTCTGATGGGTGTCATCATCCATGGCTACAGTGCATAGACATCATCCTCCACCAGATGGCCATACAGGATGCCCCCCTGGCAATTGCCTGCTACAGCTGTGAGATATGCCAGATATGGGAGTCGAGATAACTACAGGGGCTGCCAGCACACACATTCATGATAATGCCCTGGACATTGCATATGACCTGGCAGTTGATGGAGTGATAGCCCTTGCGGTTGACATAGACTCTATCCTCTTCACCGGGTGGTGCCTTGATGTTGATGTGCATGCAGTCTATGGTACCCAGCAGGGGTGTAGCTAGGATTTTCAAATTTGTACTGACAGCTCTCAAACTGCTACCCCCCTCCCCAGCCAAGCTACGGCCATTCTCGTAATTCACGGTTCGCTCTTTTAGTGTCGATGGAGACATTCGCTGTAATTCCTCTTCAGTAATATAATATAAATTCACTCAAACTCGGTTCCTTGAATTGAAAATTAACCTGAAATGTCAGTTCTTTGAAAAATGCAGCATGGTAGTTGGGGTAGAGACTTTATGCTTTTGTTTTCTGTAACTAAGGTACAGGTTTTGAGCTCGAGTAAATTACTAACAACCTGCTACCACTAACTAGGATGTTTCATTCACACACACACCCCTACCTACCTCTTAGTGCAAGAAATATGGACAAAGCCTAAAATAAACAGGGACAGATATTAAATAATGTTCTCGTGAACTTAGAAAGTTGTAGAATAACAGGATTTGTGCTAGTATGAATTTTTCTAAAGGACATGAAGTCTGAAGCTCAAATGTCTGTCATTTAGCAACTTCAGCCTTCAATGATTTTCTAGAAAATCACAAAATTTATGAGGAACAGACAAAAAATATGGGGCAAGAATCTGGACATTCTGTAAAATGTGGACAGTTGAGAGGTATGCTACCTACCACACACACACACACACACACACAAAACACCTCTCAACCTCTTACAGCAACAAACTCATAAATAAAACTGAGGCAAAGGCCCAAAAATAATGACATCTTTTTTTTAAATATTGCTCTTATAAACTTAGAAACATAATAGAATAGTAGTAGGTCTTGCATCAGTACGAATTTTCTGAAAGGTATGAAATCTGAAACTGAAATGTCTGCATTATTTTCTAACTTCAGTCTTTAACAATTTGCCACTAATTTGCCAGAAAACTGCAATTTTATGAAAAACGGACCAAAAATGTGATGCAAAAATATAAAATTGCCAGACAATACAGCTGGGAACCTGTCAAAGGAGGGACACCATTTTAATATGAGCACAGTTAACTTAGAGCAGCTGACAAAATTAGAGAATCTACATGCATTTCTGAAATAAAAGTAATGTATAACTCTGATCATTACAGTTATTTATAAAAGTAAAGTAAACCCTCTGTTTTCTTCCAAAATTGCTATTTTGTGGAGGGATCATTAGGGGAAGAGCAACATTTTGAGCCAAAATCAGGGACAGTTGAGGTTTGGCTATGCCTAATTCTATAAAGCAATTTATTTGCATGTACCTCTCAACCTGTTAATGCAATAAATCTGGACAAGGCCAAATATATTGAGGAACATATAAACAGTACTAAAATTGCTCTTGTATAAACTGGGACAGTTGATAGAACAGGTCTTATTTTAGCATGCATTTTTCTGAAGGTTATAAAGTCTGAAACTAGTGTGTCATTATTTAGTGACTTAATTCCTAAATCATTTGCCAGAAGACCACAAATTGAGGAACAAACCAAAAATAAGAAGCAAAAAATCTATTCATTCTTTGAAAATCTGGACAGTTGGGAGGTATAGATCAGCTGGGGCTGTCTAAGTTTGCCGCCCTTCCCCTCACAAACCATGGTCGAATGGAGCCTCCCCTGCAGCCATTCCAATGATCCATTACTTTGCTATTTCACTCCATTTACCATAAACACTAATGTGCATACTGATTTACTTCTATGATGATTTGAACTTCATTTGAAAGTTTTATTTTGCATTTTACAGCACAAACACTAAGACATCTGCTAAACAAACTTGGCATTAAAACTTCTCTGCCCTTGAAACTCACATTCATTGAAACAACATTAAAACCTACATTCAAAGAAAAATACATTTTACCCGTGGCAGATAAAAATTAATTCTGGGCTGCTTTTAAATCATAGGCCCCTTGCATATTAAACATACATGTGCTCTTTGATACACCTTCCTATTGCTTTGAACATTTTTCCAGTAAACAATGAAACAAAACTGCCCAATTCAGAACATTTCCATCATAAAAGTCTAGTCAAACTTTTACAGTCCACCATTATCAGTAAGTAATATGCACAATCTCTGAAGTAGTAAAAAAAGTCATCTAAATAATTCCACGTTAAATAAATCTAACTAATGAAGAGGTTGCTGCTAGCAATCACCTTTATATTTCATGACTTCACCGAAAAATAAAAAGCGTCTGATGCCCCTGAGGAATAAAT
This sequence comes from Protopterus annectens, assembly GCF_019279795.1. Taxonomy (NCBI): domain Eukaryota; kingdom Metazoa; phylum Chordata; order Ceratodontiformes; family Protopteridae; genus Protopterus; species Protopterus annectens. The sequence goes on along the minus strand of NC_056729.1, from coordinate 1,931,994,860 downwards.
TGCCTAAATTACATTAATAATAAGCTAGTAATATTGCAATAGGAAATGGATGGCAAACTGATAACAGGCTCATAGTTAGTGTCTTAACTTTCAGTACAGCAGCATTCACCCCTTATGGGAGTAGAACCAACAACTTTCTGTATTAAAAGCAAGTACACAACATTTTGTGCTACTAGCAATGTGAGCCAACTTAGCATAATCAGCACTAAACTTCTCTTCCCTGCAGCTCTCAGCTCCTTGTAAAATCTACGCAATACTCAACTACATCTCAACTTCACAAGAAGTCTGAAAAGCCAAATTTATTGGGGTGGGTCAAAGGGCAAAAACAGGAACACATTAAACATTGCTTGTATAATCTTGGAAAGCTGCTAGAATAAAATGCTGTGTTACCATCATACATTTTACTGCCAAGGTCACTGTGCAAAATAGTCAGAACAACATACCACTATGCCAAATCACCTGCTTTGTGAAAGAGAAGAAGACTGAAACTTAAATGGCTATCATTTAATGAATTCAGTTCTCACCATAGCTGTCAACCTCTTAGCACAAAACACCTGGACAAACCCAGTAATGAGGGAATACAGCCCTCAAACATATTCAGTGAATTCAGTTCTTGCCATAGCTGTCAACCTTAGCACAAAAAACCTGGACAAAGCCAATAACAGGGTATTACAGTCCCAAAAATAAGGACAAATTTCAAATAGTCATAAACTTAAACAAATTGCTATAAAAAAGGTTGTGTTAGTATATATTTATTGCAAGAATAAAACATTGTTTTACTATGTCACAAACACAGGGATAAGATGCAGACTCCACACAGAAGGCACCCCAGCCAAGAATCAAACCAGAAAACCTATAGCTGTGAGGCAACAATACTGCCACTGCACCATCAAATATTTAAGGAAGTAAACATTCAGAAACCTGAAGTCTGAAATGTAAATGCCTGTCAATTTGTTAATCAGGACAGTCTGACTTGGAACAAAAAAAAAAAATTCTCAGCAGAGGCCCAGGAAAAAATAATGCAGACATGTCTTTGTAACATGGGAGGACACAAAAGCAAACCCACACAAACACAGGGAGAAGATACAGACCCCCCCCCCCCAAAGAAGGCACCACAGCCAAGAACCAAACCCAAGAACCTACAGCTGTGAGACATCAATGCTACGTTGCTACCACTGCACCATCAAATTTTAAGCATTGCAATATTTAAAAACCACAGATATGATACAGATATTGATCAGATCAAATATGAGGCAAAAATCTGCAATTTTTTTACAAATGGTGGTGGGTAGGGAATTCAGGTCTTTAACACCTGCATACAAGGTACAGGGTTCAAGCCTGAGGTATTCTCTACCACACCACCATGACTAATCACCAGTACATCCCACCTGGGGCATTTACACACACACACACACACACACACAGGTTCTGGTCTTCCATAACGCTTGAATCCTACATCCATAGTCTCCAAAACAATCCTCACACACACACTCGCTATTACTCACCAACCCTCTGACAAGATCAGTACAGAGTGTGCATGCATTGATTGTGTACACATCTGTGCTTCATAATTCTGGAAAGAGGAGTCTTCTTCCTTTGGGGAGGATGAACCGATCAAATCTTTATATACTGTGAATATGTAATATAGCCATTGACTTGTTAAGACAATTGTATAGCACAGCCATTTAAAGTATATCTGTATCCCATAATGCACCGAGTCTAGTGTCTGCTGCTATTGTATTCATGATGAGTGAAATGCTAACATCTTTATTACTGAGTTGGCATTTTCTACAGTATAAAATGTATTGCTCCGTTACATTGCTGGTTTACTCTGACATTAATGACATTACTGTAGGATATTATTAGAGGTGCACATTCTCACAAATTCTGAATACAGAATGACAAAATTGTTCCCCAATCCTATTATGGGCAAGGCAACAGGACCATTATATTTCAAACAGCAGCACTCCCGCCCCACCCAGTTCATTGTTAATGCCATTTTATTGTGAGAAACCTAGATTCTGTGCATAATATGCAGCATTTACTCCACATGTGATGAGGAATTTTAATTTACCACTTATTTACTATTTGCTTTTTCAAAAATGTACTGAGAGCCTTATCTACCTCCCAAAATAAGTAAATGTAAAGGATATCAGCTTGAAAGTGAATGTAGTGGTATAAGATGCTTTCTTCTAGAGAGCTGTGCTGCCTTCTGAAACTTGTACCCTCACTGCTGTATTAGCTGAAAAGCTGGAAAGTAAGAGCTGCTGCAGGGAATGTCTGAAGGTAACATATCCAAAGTATAGGTCATTAACTGAGTACAGCAGACACCTAGCTTTCCCTTTACTGATCTTTTTTCTGTGCTTAGTGCTCATCTATTCCACTTTCTTCCGCCTACTGTCCTTCTTCCCTCTGTCTTTCCTCATGGATTCCTGCAGCTGCAGTGCTTACAACTGCTGAGATTCCCTGGTTATGGGTGGTAAGAGATATCAGCCTAGCTCCTTATCTAAGAAGATTCACATGTGATTCCTGATTTCCCCATTTTATGATTCTAAAATCAGAAAGCACATTTATGTCAATCTATGCAGGCTACAACATGGCAGCCTGTTCAATATTAGATAGTACAGATATCAACCCTTTACCATCTTCTCCATGGCAGCCTGTCTAAATGAAACAAGACTGCCGATGCTGTGTGAGGTGCTTCCCCATATCTGCTATTTTACAGTCTCTTGCTCTGAACTTTTACTTTACTATCCTCTCATGCAAAATCAATACTTCCCACCATCATATCCCACTAGGTAATCTATCTTCTTTTACACTTGGATGCAGTTTTACTTTGTCAGGAAGGACCTCATTGCCAAGAGTGTTCCACTTGTAGCCTACTGATATTTTTTTCAGGTAAATCTATTTCACTTTGCACCATACCTCTGTTCTCATTCACTCCACATCATTTCCTTTATACCATAATACAAATCCATTTCTTACTTTCTATAGGGCAAAATTAAACACCTCCCTTACTAGCACATTTCTTCTCCTCACAATGGATTTGGGAGGGCTGTTGTGTATAAAAGGACAACAGCCTTCCCACTCCATTGCTATTTCTCCTCACTTATCCTTCCCCATTCCTTCTTCCCCTCTTTCAAACATTTTTTTGCAGTCTTACCCTCATTGTTTTTCAATCAGCCCTCTCCACAGCCAATTATCCATTTGTTCCCAATTGCCAGGGCAAAAGATGATAAAGAGAGACCATCATTCAAAGAGCCATCAGCGTGGTTCAAGATTTTTATCTTTACTTTCATCATCTGTAGTACAACCATAGGAAAGAAGACTGCAATGGGATGACAGAGAAAAATGTCCTCTCACTTCTGCAAGGGATGTTCCCTCCAAGCATTCCTGTCTCACCCCATGAAACATGAGAGATGAGCTTCCTGTTCTCTTCCAGAAAGTTAGCACTGCTCGGTCTGCCCCCAATGTATATGCACCCCCTCCCTTCCTCCTGAAACATGTAAGCCTGACACATCCCTTTTCTCCATGCCCTCTCTTTTTGGTTCCTGCAATTGCCAGGACTGCATTTGCCTGGAACATATTCAGGGATCCTTCGGGTGCACCACAGAGCCAGGCTATTTTTTATATAGTTTGACTTCTCCCCATTCTCTTCTATTTACTCACTTAGGCATTAAAAGACATGCAACCTATCATACTGATATTATACTATACGTTACAACTATTACCTATCCCAAATTATTCAGATATGACACTAATAATCTTTATTACAATTTCCTTTCTGTTCCTTCCACCAGAACAAGCCAACATGCATAACTTTAGCGAACTTTATGTGACTTTAACAGCAGATCCAAGGTTGTATTCACATATTACTCACATCTTCTAAATGTTTATACATTCGTTTTATGCCCTTAACAACCATATCAATCATACTGTTATCCATCAGAAATACATTTACCCTCAACAAACAAACAAACATCTTGCTTATTTAAAATGTAAGCCTGAACTTCTAAAATGTCTTAAAGCTCATTTCAGAATAGCAACAAAAAAAACAGGCTTAAATAGTGGGAAGTATACTTGCTGTGTTCAATTCAAGTCAGTCACAAAAGGTAACCAAATGTTCCACAAAAAGAAATGAAGCTGTAACACAAACCGCTTTACTTTGCGAACTCTTATTCCAGTAAAAAAGAGTCAAAATCACCATAGAGTGTTCATTCGAACCTACTCATCCACTGGGCAATAGCTTGTAGAAAAAACGCAGCCAGCATGTAAAAATAAATCCAGTAGAAACCACGTTTATTAAAATAATTAGAACACAGGGCTAGCGCTTTCAACGAATCTTCATCAGGCCACTGACTTGAATTGAACACAGCAAGTATACTTCCCACTATTTAAGCCTGTTTTTTTTGTTGCAATTTATAAGTCTTGTTTATTATCAGGCAAACAGAGTGTAGTGAGCATTATTCTTTGTTTTTAAACTTCATTTCAGAATAGCACCACTCCTACTTAATCCTATTAATTAGAGGTAACATAAAACTTAAGCCAGGGACAATATCATCAACTACTGCTCACATTAATTCTACAGCTCTGTTAAATGTTGCCACCTGAATTCAGGCAGCATAAGAAATAAACATTCTTAGACTTGTGCTCACCACGCATCATTGCAATAACAGAAACATGAGTGAAAATGGCTCTGCTGACCATTAATTCTTTTTCTAAAGCTACAGATTTTAGTTTAGTGCATGATCCAGTGAAAAGATGGATGGTGGAACCATATTCCATTATAAATCATGCCTGAACATTAAACTATGCACCTGAGACAACATCAAATCTAGTGTACGTTCAAATCTGGCAAATAGCCATTCTAACTACCTGAATCCACCTAGCCGATGTCTAACATCCTCCCACCATATCCATAACTGAACTTGAAAATGGTCCAGATGGATTCAGTGCTCTATTCTGATCAACACATACAGACATACATACAACAATCAATCAACCAGTCATACTGACAGCTAAGCCTTAGGTTGGCATAATGGTTGAGATATTTACCTTACAGGCGCAAGGTTTGATTCTCACGTGACTTATTGGCTAGGCTTAAAATGGCCCACAAGGGCATAAGTATGAAACTATGAGCAAATCTTAGTTATATTTAGAGACCTCAACCTAATTCTGCCGGGCCAGAATAATGCAAAAAAAGAAAATTCTAACAGATCTTGGGGTTTATCTGTCTAATGAAGGAATCTGATAAGACTCAATTTCTGAATGTACAACTCTGTTTAACCCCTTTTTATTAGTAATATTCCAAACTATATTGTAACCATTTCAACTTATCCTATAGTCCATCATAATTAACTAGCCAATAAAATACCCACCCCACTCTTATTTCATTAACAAAGTATTAACTCAGCTGCTAACTTCCTAAATAACATTCTTAGCATATTATGGGAGAAATATTTTCCACTAATTAGCAGATAACTCCAAACAGTTCCAGAGGTAGTTCTTTCTAGATGCATAATACTGACATAAAACTATCTAAAAATATAAATTAAGCAGTTCTGGAGATAAATCAGCCAGCTAATAGCTAGGGAACAGATGAAAACTAACTCATAGAACAATACAGCTCAGTTCACAAGCACTCATATTTTGTAATGAAATTCTCTCTGAATTCTCTAACCTATCTAATGCTCCCTCATCCTCAGTGAACACCTCCATTCAACACTACCTTTACCCTATAGCCCTCCTTTCTATTTCAAACACATTAAAACAAAGATATTGAAAGAACAAATACTCATGCCCTAGTATGCAGTGACAACTTAACAGCTCTGTTTCATCAGCTTCAGCAAAGATTATATCTGTATTCCACTGTTTACATCTACAACTTTGCCTTTTATTACAATATAATGCCTCAAATCTGGAAATCAGCTTTGCTCACTGTCATGAAAATCCCAGAATAGAATACAGCCTCTCCATTCTACTCACCCTTAGAAAATATTGGAAAATCATTTACACACAACTACCCTCTGGTCTTCCATAACGCTTGAATCTTCCATAGTCTCCAAAACAATCCTCTCCCGCCCGTGTAAATCGTCCATAACGCTTGAATACTCTCCCGCTCGTGTAACGGCCGGAAATACATGCGCGGTGAGCTCCATTCTGACTGGCTGATGTCATCGTGCAGTAAAGCGCGAAAAACAAACATTTAAAAAGCTACCCCCCTTCTAAATAAGTTGTACTGATTTCAGTACAGTGCGTATGCCTCCCGACGTCCCTGGTACCCAGTACCTCTGGGTAATCTGCTACATGGTGGAAGAAACGTATATTGCTGGTCCTCTCCTCATGGGTAGTGGGGAAATATATGTGCTCACCAGCATGTGCTCGCATGACATCCAGGAACTGTTGGAGTACTCTGGATGCAGATGCCAGTGAGACCCCCATGATGTCCCCAGTAGGTCTTTGGAAGGTACCTGTAGCTAGTATTCTTAACGCTACACATACCTTGCTTTCAACTGGGATGGGCTCCCCTCTGTTGGCTCTGGGTCTGAGGTGAGGCTGGCACAGCTCACAGAGTTGCTGAAGTAAGTCCCTATCCACCCTGTAGCACTCTAGTATCTCCAGATCATGTAGCCCCTGGTAGGTTACCCTGGGTCTGAACACTCTTCTCCTCCTCAGTCTGGGATGGTTGTCAGTATTATCCTCCTCACTGCCCTCTGTCTCTAGCACATACTGATATATCAGAGTGGCAGCAGTTCCTAATATTATTTTGTCAGTTAAAACTCCCCCGAGTGTGTACACCAATGGTGCAGAGTTTATGAGAAAAAACAGAAGGAAAGGTGTTTGCTTACTTTATACTGGTGTGCTGCAGATGCTGCCTGTGTGATTGGCTAACTATGATACATTCCACCTGCCAACTATATTATTTGTACTTGAGTGCCTTTGTTCTGCTTTTTCCCATTTCCTTTTTTTTCTTCCCATTTCTGCCCATTCTAAGCCCAGTGGCAAGCCTCACAAACCCACTGCTCAAATATAAACACTCCTGCTAGTTCCTGTTGTTTTTTTTTTTTTTTTTTTAATTATTTCTGTTTTGTTTAAGCCCCGCGGCATGCCATGCAAACCCCTGAAGCTGTAGGTTCATAGGTTGGTACTAGGCTAGCAGCCCTAGGGCCTATACAAGCCTAAGCATAACAATTCCCTGGATATTTCTTCCCATAATATTTACTTCCCTGGACCCCTGTCTAGCAGGGTGATTGACATGATCCCTGAGGTGAATTTTCTATCTCCCATCCCAATCGTCAAGGTTCCTTTTGAAGAGGGCCAAGGAGGTGCTCTGCTTGACATGTATGGGCAGTCTATTCCAGAGTATGGGGAGTCTCTGGGTCAGGAACCTATTCCTCCAGCATGTTTTGTTCATTGTGATGACAAGGTTTAGATCCCTGGAGTGTGTGGCTCTGAAGGATTGGGATTTCTTTAAGTGGAGCATGTCCAACAGCTCCGGGTTTGACATGGCCCTGTATGTTAAGTAGAGATTGCTTCTGAGTAGACAATATGCCACAGAGTATAGCTGGAGTTTTTTTAGACAGTCAGCATAGGGAATCTGCTTTAGGCCTGTGATTCTTTTAATGAGCATTTCTGCGGCCTTTCCAGCTGTTGCAGATGTCTTGTGAGGTACATACCAAAAGGGGCGTTGTACTCTATAATGGGTCAAATGAGGGATGAGTACAGTGGGACAATGACCTCTTTTTTTCTGGATGAAAAGCCCTTAGTGATGATGTGTGCCACATAGAAGGATTTCCTGACTGTTGTGGCGATGTGGTTATCGAAGTTGAGACCACTGTCCGCCTGTGTCCCTAAGTCTCTCATCACACTTTCAGTGGTTAGTGTACTACCACCTATGTGGTAATTCATGAGTACATGGTTTTTCTCAAAGGGGATAACTGTACATTTCTTGGCATTAAGCTTGAGCCCATGGCTCTGGCACCAAGCATCTGTTTCTGTAAGGCCCTTTTGTAGAATATCCACATCATTTGGGGATTCAATAATGGCTCCCAGTTTGCAGTCATCTGTGAACTTTGTTAGCCAGAGTCCCTTAGTGTTGGGCTGTACTTCAGAGAAGTAGATGCCAAACAAGAGCAGTCCCAGGACTGAACCCTGAGGTACTCCACTTGTCACTTGTCTAGAGCTGGATTTGGAGTCAGCTACTTTTACAGTCTGGGTTCTGTCAGTAAGCCAGTTGGCAGCCCATCAAGTGACATAGGGATTTATGCCCAGCTTAGTAAGTTTATCTATGACTCCAGAGTTGGGGATGGTGTTGAAGGCCTTGGCAAGGTCCAGATACATTGTGTGGACCATCTTACCTTCATCCGCAGCTCTGGAGACTGATTTGAAGAAGTCAATCAGGTTCAGGAGACAAGATCGGCCCTTCACGAACCCAAACTGTGTGGGGTCCAGTGTTTGAAGGTTGCCAATGTCTTTGTTTATAAGTTCCATGATAATGCGTTCCATGCCCTTGCAGATCAGGCTTGTCAGACTGATGGGACTGTAGTTCCCAGGATCCAAGGTGGATCCCCCCTTGTGGAGTGGGATAACTGTAGCTGTGCGCCATTCAGTGGGCACAAAGCCAGAGGTGAGGCTATGATTAAACATGACACTTAGGTGAGGTGCCAGTTCATTTTGTAGTTCATGTAGTACACAGCCCGGAATGCCATCTGGTCCCATGGATGCTGTATTCTTAGCTTTGGAGAGTGCGGTTTCTCCCTGTGTGGCCGTGATTACCAGAATTTGGCAATACTTTGGTACTGAGATAGGCCCTTTAGGAGGGGTGAGAGGGGGGTGAAGTTTGCACTAAATTGATCTGCCAGCATATTGGCAATATCCTTGGGATCAGTATATTTAATGCCATTCTGTTGTAGCTCAGAGCAAATCTGAGCATTGCCATTTAGATTCTTGACATAACTATAGAATGCCTTGTGGTTGTCTTTGGAATCTTTGGCAATTTTATTTTCGTAACTAGCTTTGGAGGATTTTATGAGGGATTTCATAGAATCTATAGATCTATAGAAACAGTATTGAGTAGAAAGGGCCCTCCCAGAGATGTGAACCCACTCAGCATTTTTTGAACAAGTTCAGACACACCCCCTTGCTTAGCTGTGCTTAGCTGAGCACAAATAGGAGCTGCAGAGCTCCAATGTGCTTACACCAAGCATGACACACCTCCTTTTCATGTCAGCTGCTTCTCCTGCTTACACTACAGCATTATAGCTCTAACACGGTTTGTTGTAGGCAGACATGGTCTACCATTTTGCTATTCAATAAATTTAGCTCATTTGCATACCCGACTGCCTTAGTCCCTTGTTACACCACTACCCCAGAGCCTGTCTCCTTACAACCACTGTTACCTGTTATTGTTTTGGCTCTGCATGCTACCCACTATAATGGCAAAATTGATATTTCACATTAAATTGTCTTTTCATATTTTTTTATTTTCTGCATGATCTCATTTGCATGCTGCTGCACAACGCTTAAATGGCTGAAAAAGGCAAAAAAAAAAACTTTGATTTTTATAATTTTGAAAGAGTTTTCCCTGCCAGTGGCCATATTTTTGGTCATTGGCATGCCTAATAGTCATAATACATGCTTTACTTTGAGCTGTCATGCCCCCATTTTGATTTTTGCAGAAATGTACATGGTTAGTAACTGAATACATTTCTGCAGCGGACCCTAATCTGACATGGATACCTTCCTGCTTAGTGAATCGCTAATTCACCTCATTTGCATGTTTTTTACCAGCAAATGAGGTAATTAGCATTATTCAGTGTTGTCTGTGTCAGAATAGTGCTGGCAGGCTCATTCACACCCCCAGCCTTGTTTACTGGATCGCTCGGCAGCCACATTTCATGCAATAGCTGCTATACTATTCTGACACGGTGAAATGGCTTTATTGAATCCCGGGGAATGTGTTTTCAGTGGAGGCCCGAGGTGAAACTCAAACATATTACAAACATTTTTAAACAGACATTCAGTAAAATATGTTAACAGACATTAAATAATATACATTAACAATCACAAAGCATTTGGCTAATGATATTACATTCATATTGAATAAAGGCAGACTATTACAGTATGAGAAACACTTATGCATTACAGATGTTGAACACTGAGCGTTTGATCCAGATCCAGTGATTGGACAGGTGAAGTTTTAGTGGTGTTTTAAGTGAGTTTACTTTCAGAATGGATTTCACTGGTAGTGGGATTTGGTTCCACAGTTTAGCTACACTATTTGAATATAGAGAGCCACATGCAGTATGAGATGATTTGGCTGCAGTGATTAGTCACTTTTTCTCTACAGCATAAAATTTTATTGTGGGAGCAGTGTTATATTTCATTGTTAAGGTCTGGGGAATTTTATGGCTTCTAGAGAAGACTGTGTATTGTAGTTGGATGAAAGAGAGAGCTAGGTGATGTGGTAGTTCTAACCAATTTAGGGCTAGGGAGTGGATTATTGTTATAGTTTACTGCGCATTTGTTTATTATTACATTACTCAAGTTTGTACAGTTGTAAGAATTCAAGGTTAGTGAAGATTGGGGTAACATACAGGAAGTTTGGCAGTAAGAACATAAGGGCCATACATCTTCTGGCTATATCAGTAAGGTAGGTTTTTGCTCTATAATGTACCCAGTTTCCAATGAGCTTGTTTAACCATGTGTGAAACATGGTGGCCAAATTTCAGCAGGCAAGCTATGATTACACCAAGTAACTCTATGTGATTTACTTGTTTTATCATGATGTTGTAGGCAAAGATGATAGTGGATACTATTCTTTTGGTATAGATGTGTTTTAGGGAAAACAGCACTAATTTTGTTTTTTGGAGGATTAGAAGTAGTAGCAGTTGTGAATCATTTAGTCATGTTTCAGTCGCTAAGAAGGATTGTTGTGTAAGGTCTCGGACTTCACTGAAAGATTTGGCAGAGCAGATTAGAGTCAATTTATCGGCGTATTGAGGGTAGCATTTTTTGTAACAGTATATAGATCATTGATGAATATGTTGAAAAGTACTGGGCCTAGTATAAATCATTGTCAGACACCAAAAGTTACAGGCAAGAAGATGGAGAAATCATTTTCTGGTTTCACTGCTTATGCTCTGTTTAAAAGGTTGCAATGGAAACATCCCAGTGAAAAGTTGGTGAGACCTAAGGATGAGAACTTATATAAGAGTTTCTGGGGAGAGAACATATTCATAGACACAATCCCCAGCTTAGGCACCATTGAGAAACTCACCCAGCTGGAAATTACCCCACATGTCATTAGATAGGTAGCCAAATGGCTCACCAACAGAATGCATACAGTCAAAGTTGGAAATTCCATGCCTACCAGCAGACCAGTTACCAGTGGTGTATCACAAGTATCTGTGTTGAGTCACCTACTGTTTGGAATGTGTTTCTCAGAAGTCCAGGTGAAAATAGATGGCCTGTGGCTTACCAAGTCTGCTGATGACTGCAAACTGGGTGCAATCATTGAGTCCCCCAATGATGCTAACATACTGCAAAAAGGGCTTACACAGACAAATGATACATGCCAATGCCATGGACCTAAACTAAATGCAGCAAAAAGGTGTCATCATCCCTTTAGGCAAAGGGGAAGTCCCAGCAAATTACAATATTAACAGTACCCACCTTAGCTCAAACCCTGTGGTGAGAGATTTGGGAACACAGTTTGATAGCAACCTTAACTTAGATCACCATGTGCTTACAGTGTCAAGAAAGGCCTTCTATGTTGCACATTTCATAAGTAAGGGCATCTCATCTAGAGCTAAGGATGTTATAATTCCCCTGTACTCATCCCTCATAAGACCACTAACAGTGTACAATGCTCCTTTTTGTATGTATCTCATCAAACACCTGCATCAGCTGGAGAGATCTCAGAGATTTCTCACCAAGAAAATTCAGGGTCTTCAACAGATGACCTAGATGGACAGACTGAAGGTCCTGTCACTAAACGCTGTATCATATAGGCTGTTGAGAGGCGACTTGTTACTGGCCTACAGGGCAGTCTCAGACCCTGCCTAATGGAAATGCTGCACATCCAGAAGTCAAATGGGACAAGATTCACTTGCTCTAGGGATCAAAACCTAACCTGCCACATTAACAGGACATGCTGGAGAGACAGATATGTCTTCCAGAGATTGACACTCCTCTGGAACAAACTCCCAATTCACGTAAGACAGAGCTCTCCAATGACCCTATTTAAGTGTAACTTAGACAACTGCATGGGAAACCATAAAATTACCCATGGGTGTCACCTATGTCTCTCTTGGATAAGGGCAGTCAGTGCTGATCATAGACTTGCACTGCAAATATAGACCATACAACTTGGTCAATAAGAGAACAAGGTTATAACATGGCTAGGCTTATAAAGGCCATGGGGCCAATAGCTTAATAACCGCCTATGAACCTATAGATTCATAGAATATTATAAGGGTAATGACCATGGGTCCTTTCTAATCTTAGCCAAGTTTTCCCAAATGAATAATGATGTCCTACATCCAAATAGGACATTGAGGACCAGGTATTTATAAACTACCTCTGTTCATAAGGGACATGAGGGCCAGTCCTTTTCTAAATTTCCTGTTCCCCATCCACTTGAAAAGGTTGTGCTTCAACTGGGTAATAGACAAACTCAGGTTCACATGGATGGGATGTCTGTTCCATATGAGGGGAAATATGTGGGATACATATCTGTCATGTCTGTTTATGTCAGAGCCAAAATTCAGGTACTTAGACCTTGTATTGCTGGTATTCTATGACATACGAATTTGTAGGAGAATCATAAGTGTGGGGTTTGCGGATGCCTTGTAAGCCAGGCATAAATCACCTGTCAGCAATCTTTTGGAGACTGAGTAGAGGGAAAGGGATTTAAGTCACTCTGCATAAGGCAGCTTTGTTACACCTTATATTCTTTTTGTAAGGATCCTTTGAGGTAGCTCTCATTGCTGCACATACCTGATCAGGTATATACCAAAGGGAGCACTGTACTCTTTGATTGGTCTGATAAGGGGAGAGTAGAGTAGGGCAGTGACCTCTTTGGACCTAGATGCCAAGCTCTTACTTATAAGTTGTACAACATAAAAGGATTTCCTTACCACTGTGGCCACAAGGTGGTCCAAGGTGATGCTACTGTCTATATGGATACCCAGGTCCCTGACCATTGTTTTGACTCTTAGGGGTGTATTATCAACATGGTAGTTAGCTGGGATGGTTGATGTCCCAAAGGATACAATTATGCATTTCTTAGCACTGAGTTTAAGACCATGACTTTGGTTATTAGTCAGACATAGACCTTGAAGAATGCTAGTGTCTGCAGAGCAGTTGATGATAACCTCCAGCTTGCAATCATCTGCAAACTTATTCAGCTATAAACCTTCAGCATTTGCTTCCATTTCCGCGAAATAGATGCCAGAACCATGATTAAGCTCAATGCCAAAAAATGCGCCATCATCCCCTTTGGGAAAAACCCAGAACCCAGTTCCCATGAATTACCACATCGTTGGTAGTCCACTGAACACAAAAGCCATTATAAGAGATTTGGGAACACAGGTTGACAGCAACCTCTCTTTTGGCCAACACATTGCCACTGTGGTCAGAAAGTCCTTCTATGTGGCACATCTCATTACTAAGAGTTTTGCATCCAGGAAGAAAGAGGTCATTGTGTCCCTCTACTCTTCCCTCATTAGGCCAATCATCGAGTACAATGCCCCATTTGGTATGTACTTCACTAGACACCTACAACAACTGGAGAGGCCACAAAAGTACCTCACAAAGAAGATTCTAGGCCTTAAACACCTGTCCTATATGGACAGACTCAAAAAACTCCAACTATTCTCTGTCTCATATCACCTACCTAGAGGTGATCTTTGCTTGAATTACAAAGCCATGTCTGACCCAGCTCTGTTAGAAATGCTACATGTAAAGAAATCCCAATCCCTCTACACCACATGCTCCAGAGACCTCAACCTTATTACCACAATCAACAGAATGTGCTGGAGGAACAGGTTCATAACCCACAGAATGCCGATGCTATGGAATAGACTTCCCATATATGTCAAACAGAGCATCTCACTGGCCCTCTTCAAGAGAAATCTTGATGAGTGGATGGGAAATAGAAAATACACCCCGGGGATCACTCCAGTGGTTCTGCTCGACAGAGGCACTGGGAACTAAGGTCAGGTGGCATGATGCCAGGGTAATCCTATGGGTTAGGCTTGTAAAGGCTCCACGGCCATTAGTCTAGTACACATCTATGAACCTATGAACCTAAAAAGAAGTCGGCCCAGTACCGAGCCCTGGGGAAACTCCACTAGTGACTGGCCTTTGGTGGAGGTGGCCTTACCTATTTTGACCTCCTGAGTCCTATCAGTGAGCCAGTTGGCTATCCATTGGGTGATAAAAGGGTTTATACCTAAATTAGTGAGCTTGTCTATAATGCCTGAGTGGGGTATTGTATCAAAAGCCTTGGCCAGGTCAAGGTAAGCTGTGTGCAACATCTTACCTTCATCCAATGGTTTGGTGAACCTCTGAAAAAAGTCCACCAAATTTAATAGGCATATCTTTCCTTTAACAAATCCAAACTGTCATGGGTCCAGTGTTTGCAGGTTATCTATGTCCTCATTTATTATGTCCACAATGATTCTTTCCATGGCCTTACATATGAGGTTGGTAAGATATATGGGCCTTTACCCAGCTCAGTGGTTGGGCCTTCTTTGTGCAAGAGAATGACTGCAGCTATCATCCATTCCTTGGGCACAAAACCTGACTGAAGGGTCCAGCTGAAAAGTGATTCAAGTGTGCCAGAGAAGTCATATTGCATGCTATATATTAAACATCTCGCGATATTATCGGGGCCCATAGGTACACTGTTTTTGGCCTTGGAAAGTGCATTAATGATTTCTTCTCTAGTAATAGTTGGGTGGACTGTGTTATGTGGTATTTCCTTTGGACTATTTGGGGAGTGGGGGAGATACTTGAGTTGACCCTGTCAGCCAAAAGGTTGGCAATGTCCTCCAGTTCACTGTGGGTGATGACATTTACAATAAGTTCTGCGCATTGTTGTGTATTTCCTCTGAGGTTATGGACATAGCTGTAGAAAACTTTATGGCTGTCCTTTGCCTGAGAAGCTATTGTTTCTTCAAATTTATTCTTTGAAGTATTAATTAACTGTCTTACTTGCCTGTTTAGATTGGTCAGGGAGCTTTTAGTAAGTATGGTTTGCTGCTGTAACCGATAGATGATTTAACTTTGCAGGTATGTACAGGGGGCATACATTTTATGACCTGACACATTTTTTGTGTGGCTTTACATACTGATAAAATTAATATTTACAATGTGGGATTCAAACCTATGCATGAGGGACAAAACTTTTTTTCCACAGTGGTGATTTTTCATCCTTGCCACAGAAAAAGTGCTTCTCAGACATACTCATTGTTTATATATCAATGCACTTGACAGACTGAGAGGTTAACCGTGTATGTGTATGAATTGAATAGGTCCTGCTTTGTACATCGCTATGTGTATGACTACTATTAAAATATGAAGATCATACAAGGCCAGAGAACACAATTATGATTACAGAAATATATTAGTCAGTATACCCTCACTCAGATAAATAATTAATATGAGTTTATTAAAACTGAGTGTACAACCTTGAATAAAATTGGGAGTATGTAATAATTTTTTTCATGGGAATTTTAATATAAAGTAAAATGGAACAAAAGTAAAAATATTTGGAACTTACTGTATTGGAATCCAGGATCATCTGTTTTGCAGCAGCATACTTACACCCACTGCTACAGGAATAGGTAAAAAAAAAAAAAAAACAGCTGGATATTTTCATATTCGTTATTAATGTCTGTGTGCTAACTTCCTCACAACTCTGCTTTGCGTGTTTGCAAGGTACTCAACATACTTGATAGAGTGTATATACTTCAAAATTGTCTACTGTCTGTTTCCTGTCTGCAGTTGTTCTAGACCTGCAGATGTTGGGAAATGTTGCTAACCACTATGCAAAGCCACTTAGAAGGTTTGCACAATGGAAAGCAAAACATGCAACAATGTATCTTTTTTTGAAAGTGAGAATGTCTGCATCCTGTTTGCAGGTGAGTTGTCTGCCTCATGTGTGGGCCATTAGTCCAGCTCTGCATGGTTGTAAGTGAAGTGCAAATATGAGAAGCAAAGCTTAATTTGTTTTATCTATGAAAAATTTCTATATAAAAAAAGTACAAAATAAATGTTGGTACACATGAATGATTTTTACATGAGTCTGGATTTGAACTCTCACACCAATTAATCTACAAAACACAGTAAGGATGTCTTACCCTTTTTGCCACAGAAACAGCTTTGCAGCAGGAATGAAAATTATTGTGCATACAAGCAAGTCCAGCATCATCCACAGTATTAAAAAGACATATGACACATGAACACTTCTGAGTTGTTTGTAGATGTATTAATTTTAGATGTAGCTCAATGAGTGATCACACAACCATTTATGACTATTGTTTGCCGAAATGCAGCTCTGTCTTATCTCTGTATGGTGTTAATGTTTCTCTTATCTGAGCAGTGCTCTGAGATATGGAATATTTAAGGCATTTTGATTCAATGTCCTTAAAATGTGTGAGAAAATTAAATGCCAATAATATACAGTTTTCAACAAATGCAGGGGAGGTTGGATATTACTGAACAGAAACTAGGAAATGTGTGCTGCTTACTTACATTTAAAACCTTGATACAATTACTTCCACACTCTGTAAGTGTAACCTGGCTGACACACCCACTGGAGAGAAAGGAGTCTGAATTGCTGTTGTGTTTTCCTTCTCCCTACGAATTATCATTCACAGTTGCAATCTATTAGCAACAAACACTAAGGGACTGCCTGAACTACGTTTTCATCTGCTACACAGAGCCAGGAATGTGGGTTTCAGCAATTCTACTGAGTTCACACCTCATTTGCATATTCACTGTGCTGACAAGCCTGAATCTGCAATATGAAAAGGGAACCATGTAGCTAGGGAAACCGAAGGTGAGAAAACTTTGTGTATGTGTATGGACACTGCGAAAGTATGTACATCTGTTGTCTCTTGGGCTTCTACCATTGTAACTCCTGCTTGTTAATATTGTAAGCTATCTCCCTGCCAGGACAGCTAGCAGCCTAAACACCTTCCATTCCTCCCTCTCCATTCTCTCTCCCATCTTTATCTGAGTTCTTTCCCTGCTTCTCCATATTCCATCCTATCTAGTCCCAAGACCTTCCTAGTTGATCCAGTGCACTTCTGCATTTGGCCACTAGAGGGCGTCCCCCCTACTGTACTTTACTTTTTTTCTTCACTCATTTCTTGCTTTTCTCTTCTATTAATTGCATCCCTCACTTTCTCATCCATACTTTTGCCCACTTTACCTATTTAATTATAAAAACCTTACTTACCCAGCTACGACTTACTCTCCTGTATCCTATGCTCTACTGATTGACTCTCGATCCTCTCCTGGTTTCTTCCCACTCCATTCGCCCTTCGGGCTCACTCCGCTCCCCTACCCTGCCCCCAAATCTCACCCGCCCCCAGTACCTCTACCTATATCCCTCCAGTTTCCACACCCACTTCCTCCCTACACCAATCAGCCCTCAACACCTTAGACACACCCCCAACAGCCTATTATCCAATTTGTAACCACTCCCTCACCTAATACATACATTTCTTCTCATTCTAAATGCTCCTCCACTCAACTACCTCTCCATCCAGCTTCACACTTACTATTCCTTATCCTACTCAACCTTACAAAGCTTTTCTCCATCCCCCTGCACAATTAACTTACAACATATATAAGACATCTATAACACTTAATACAAAGCAGCCTTATCAACATGCCTTTAAATCCTTCATCCATCTGTATCCTTCTTTTACTATCTCTTAAACTATCATATCTTTATTACCTCACCCAACCCCATACTTCATACCATACACAATGTTATCATACAACCAACCATTTGAACTCCCCTCTCTCACAATTGCACTCTCCTATCTCTCCTCATCTTTACCCAATAACACAGCTCCTCACCTTCTCATTCAAAGTTTTCTCCTCTCAGAAAAACTCTTTCCCCATAGTAACCAAACACCCCATAATCATTACAACTGACCCGAATCATTGTTTTACTCTACTCAATCATCTTTTGAACCCAATCTTTCGCCTCATTTCCAGTCTTTTATCTGGTGATATCCATCCCAACCCCGGCTCCTCCTCCTTTTCCTCCTCACACAAGCCTATATACATTACCTCTCTAAACTCCCAAAGTATAGTGAATAAAGTCCCAACCCTCCATGCATGGCTTATGCATAATAAACCTGACATACTATCTATTTCAGAAACATGGTTAAAGCCCTCTATAAAAGACTCTGAAATTACTCCACCCAGCTATTCTATCATTAGAAAAGACAGGACCCAAAGGAAAGGCGGTGGTGTAGCCCTCCTATATTCCTCTTCCTTGCTAGTTACCCCCTACGACAAACCTACTCCTACATTTAACAACGCTGAAGTACTCCTCACTCTCCTACAAGTTAATAAGCACAAACACATATGCCTAGCATCTCTCTACATCCCCCCAGGGGACAATATTTCTACACTTGAAAATATCCTCTCCTGGCTCTCTGACAATATTAGCAATGAAACCATACTCTTTAGGAGATGTAAATATTAACTGGACCTCCATCCAGTCTCTAACTAATCCTCTTAACATCAACCTATATAACTTTTCCCAACTAATCAACACCATAACACACCCATCAAAAGACCCCTCCTGTGGCACCATCCTTGACTGGATTCTAGTGTCACATCCCCACTATTTTTCAGATAGCGGTACTCTTCCTGACCCTCTTAGTGATCATCTGCCCACTTTTACTCTTCGACTCCCCTGTATCTCATACCGTACCCACAACTACATTACTACTCATAATGACAAAAGCTTTAACCCATCAATCTTTGTAGATTCCCTGAAAGCAATTAATTGGAACAATCTAAAGACACTTCCATTAGAAGAAGCAGTTGCTCACTTTAACTCCACATTCTTAAGAATACTTGATTCCCAAGCCCCTCTAAGAACAAAAAGAATCAAAACAAATTCAGCCCCCTGGCTAACCAAAACCACACTATCAACCATGCGCCTTAGAGACAAAGCCTGGGGACTCTATCTGAGAAATAAGACCCCAGAACATCATATTGCATTCAAAACCCTTCGAAATAAAGTAAAAAAGCTAATAACCTCAGATAGACAAAAATACTTCTTCATACTCCAAAACAATAATAAAACTAACCCTCAAAGATTCTGGAAGGGGATATCCACCCTCCTTAACCCCAGCAAACCACACACCCCAACCCCAGACCCAAATAGCCCAGACTTAGATTTAGCTACACAGTTCAACTCCTTTTTCATTGACTCCATTAGCAAACTCACCTCCTCCTTCACATGCCCCACCTCACTATCTAATACACACCCTCCCTCTCCCACTAACAACCCTATCCCCAATTCTACTTCACACTGCCTATCTTCCACCTTATCCACTACTCTAACTGCCTCATCACTTGCACCCCCCTCAAATTCTCTCTCTCCACATTCCTCTCTATTCTCACTAAAATCTATACCCACTTCCACTATAAAGAAACTCCTTCAGAAACTGAAGCCATGTACTAATGCCCCTGACAACATTCCCTCCTACTTCCTAAGTATAGCCGCAGATGCTATTGCCTATCCCATCAGCATTCTAATCAACCGCTCTATTCATCAATGCACTGTGCCCCAACTGTGGAAGCAAGCATTCATCATCCCCCTGCATAAAGGAGGCAACAATTGTAGCATCAACAACTTTTGTCCTATTGCTATCCTGTCCCCTATTTCTAAACTTCTGGAAAAGTGTGTCCACCTTCAACTCTTGCCACATCTCTTAGATAACAACCTTATAACCCCTACACAGCATGGATTCAGGCCAAATCACAGCACTATGACAGCCCTCTTGTCCTTCCTTGAGACTGTTAACACATCACGTGATTCCGGCCACATTGTCTCTACCCTACTACTTGACCTCTCCAAGGCCTTCGACACTATCTCACACAATCTGCTCTTAACCAAACTGTCAAAACTTAACCTCTCTCCCTCCTCCATAAATTGGTTCTCCAGCTATCTATCAAATAGATACCAAGCTGTAATATGGAAAAAGGCCACTTCCCCTTTCCTTAGTACCCCCACTGGAGTTCCTCAAGGATCTATTCTTGGTCCCCTCCTCTTTAATATATTTATAAACGATTTCCACAAATCAATTCCTTTTGCAAACATCATCCAATATGCAGATGATTCTACCATTATCTGCTCTGCCACCTCCTCCTCTCTGCTCCAAACACTTACCCAGGAAGCTTTTTCAATTACCGAACAGTGGATGAAAATAAATCACTTGGCACTCAGTGCCTCCAAAACAAAACTTATGGTATTTACCCCCTCCAAATCCACCTCCTTCAATATAAACTCTTTCTCAATTACCAGCCAAAATAACTCACCCCTTGAACTAGTGTCTGAAACTAAGCTAGTAGGTGTACAAATTGATAATCGGCTTAGCTACAACTCCCATCTACAACTAAATATTAAAAAAACTCATCAAAAACTAGGTATGCTCTACCATCAGAATCAGTACCTTACAAGCTCCTCCAAAATCACACTTGCTTCCTCTTTTCTCATCCCCTCCCTTCTCTATGGGGTCCCACTACTGACCAATCTTCAGACCTCTCTAAAAAAACAGCTTTCCTCCTGCTATAATAAAATAGCCAAATTCGCAAATGGACACAGGTCCTCCACCCACCACTGTTCCTCTCTCCAAAACCTAAACTGGCACGAACTACCTAATCATCTCACTTATATACAGCTGACTTTCGCTCACAAGCTTATTCTTAGTCCTTCTCTTTGTCCCTCCCTGTCTTCTGCCTTCAAAATGCACCTACCAAATAGAGTATTAAGGTCTAACAATCAAAACCTATTAGAAGTCCATAAACCATCTCATCCCCCAGGTAAACACTTACTATCCTTCAACCTTGCCCGCCTCTGGAACTCACTCCCACCATCCATTCGTACCACCTCAAACCGGTACACATTCAAAAACTCTCTCCATACATACCTGAGGTCCCAATGGGATTGTTCTTGCTCCCTCCCCTCATAAATTTATGATATCTCATCATCCTTTACACTTATGATACTCACCTCTACCTAAAAAAACTTATGTTCCCTCAGAATATCTACTCTGTAATGTTATTTTATGTTTCCTTCTGAATAACTCCTCTGAATGTATATCACGTTACTGTTTCAGTTTATTTACCTCTCATTAATCCTCATCATATTATATTGTTTTGAATGCTTCTTGAATTTGAGCTTAAATGTTTTATCTTCTACTCTGTATAATTATTATTGTAATTTTTGTATGCACCTAATTTGTCTGTATTGGAGCTTTTCTCCCCAGGACTCCATTGAAAACGGGTTCTTTTGGCCCAATGGACTATCCTGGTAAACCAACTGCAAATAAATAAATAAATAAATGTGGATAACAAAGAACAAGATTCCTATTACTTTTGATTTATCTGGACAGAAGACTACTGATTTTGATAAAGTATGATAGCATTTTCTGTTATATACTGGATTTGCTCACGTCACTAGGAAATAAAATATATATATATATATATATATATATATATATATATATATATATATATGTGTGTGTGTGTGTGTGTGTGTGTGTGTGTGTGTGTGTGTGTGTGTGTGTGTGTGTGTGTGTATATATGTGTGTATATATATGTATATGTATATATATATATATAGATGTATAGATATGTATATATATATACATATATATATATATATATATATATATATATATATATATATATATATATATATAGTTTACTATCAAAATTTAGAATTAAGGTTCTTTGAACATGTGAATGCTAAAAGGCAGTTGACTAATTCCCATGTTTCCAAACGTTAATTGAGCGAGAGTCCATATCAGCGAATGCCACTGTGCATCTGCTGATATGTACTCTATGTTATGACTACAGATCGCAGTACAGTGCAGATTGGGAAATGTATTCCTTTCCTCACTATATGCAATCACAGAGTTAGAATATATATAGTTTGCAGTGGTGCAGGGGGACTGATCCCCCTTCAAAAACATGAATTGCAGTGTAGGAGCTAATCTTACCTTTCCTCTTATATGGATTTCATGTTTGATATTCGGCAAAAATGTCAAATCTGCTGAATTCGTTCATCAGATTTGAGATTTTCACCTACCTAATATGCAGGAATTCAATGTTGACATTCGATGTTAAATATGATTGTTATTGCCAATGTCAAGATGTTGATAGTAAACCATATATATATATATTTATATATATAGATTAGATATAGATACATAGATCTACATATGTATATATATATATATATATATATATTTATATGCTACTTTTATCTTTTGATCTGTAAGCACTTCTTAGAAGTTTACTGATAGCATTTTTGTCAGGGCATTTTACTTTCTCAGATTCACAGCGTTATTAACTTTCATCACGTGTTAATGTTCCACCTGCTTTTCTTTGCACTCTTCTATTGTTATTTCAGTGAAATGTAAATGTCCTACATTGTCATTGACACAGGGTTGTTAGCCTTCTAGGATGGCCCATAAACACATCTAGGGGAGTGCTGGGTACAGGTATTGGTAACCGCCAGTTGCATAAAAATGTCTGTTCTGTGGTAAATATGTACACATTGGAATGGGCGGTGTCTGTGATGGAACATCTGCTGGGAGGGGGATGGCATCCTCATGGGCATAGATTAACCACATCATCTGCTGTTAGCTGATGTGGCCATGCCCGATCATGCTCTCATAGTGGCACTACTTCCACTGTTCTGTCAGTGGTTGAGGTGTCTACATCCAGGCATGGCAGGCCATGGGGTCATGGTCTTGGGCATCCTCATAAGAGGTGCTCATCCAGCAGACATCAGTCACATTCAGTTAGCAGCAGTGCATCTGACCATGGGCATGGATTTGCCAGTGCAACTTCTGGCAGATCCTGTTCTCATGGTCAGGTATGACAGTAATGAACTTCCACCTCTACCATGCACAGCTGACACCTGTTCAACACAGCAAGACATAGAGCTAGCCAGAGCTTGGCTGTGTGCATGCAGACACTCACACACCAGTTTCACCTGGAGGACCCATACAGACACATACACAACAGTTACATGATTCGGCCATGAAGCTTAAATCTCATTTTGTCTCACTGACCATTTTTTTACTTTATTCAAATGTCTGCTTGCTTCTGTTTCTTACGCACACACACACACACTCACCAAACTTCTGTGTCAGTCTTGGCCTCCTGCTCCCCTAACATCCTCTGCAAGTGATGATAACTGTGCCAAATCCTTGTCTTCTATATTTTGGATTCAAGGATATATAACATTTGTGTCAGATGCTTAGTGTGCATAGCTCACTTAGTGCTTAGTATATCTGTGTTTGTGTTGTTGCTTTGTTAATTGTACCTTTGACATATTTTGGTCTTAGAAAGTTAGGTAGCTGATAGAATCAAACATTTTTTGCATTAGAATTGTTAATGATTTTGTGAGGGTTGTCAATTCTGAAATTGAAATATGCCTAATTACTTTCTAATTTCTTTTTTTAATGATTTTCCAGTACAAAAGTACGGTGCTAAACAGAGGATATTCAATGACCATCAGTACTTTTCATAGGTTCATAGGTTGGTACTAGGCTATCGACCCAAGGGCCTATACAAGCCTAGCCATAACAATTCCCTGACTATTTCTTCCCACAGTATTTACTTCCCTGGACCCCTGTCTAGCAAGGTGACTGACGTGATCCCTGGGATGAATTTCCTATCTCCCATCCAATCATCAAGGTTCCTTTTGAAGAGGGCCAAAGAGGCACTCTGCTTGATATGTATGGGCAGTCTATTCCAGAGTCTGGGGAGTCTCTGGGTCAGGAACCTATCCCTCCAGCATGTTTTGTTCATTATGATGACAAGGTTTAGATCCCTGGAGTGTGTGCCTCTGAGGGATTGGGATTTCTTTAAGTGTAGCATGTCCAGCAGCTCTGGGTTTGACATGGCTTTGTATGTTAAGCCGAGATTGCCTCTGAATAGATGATATGCGACAGAGTATAGGTGGAGTTTTTTTTTAGATGGTCAGCATAGGGCATCTGCTTTAGGCCTGTGATCCTTTTAGTGAGGTATTTTTGTGGCCTTTCCAGTTGTTGCAGATGTCTTGAGAGGTGCATATCAAATGGGGTGTTGTATTCTATAATGGGTCTAATGAGGGATGAGTTCAGTGGGACAATGACCTCCTTTTTTCTGGATGAAAAGCCCTTAGTGATGAGGTCTGCCACATAGAAGGATTTTCTGACTGTTGTGGACTGTGTTGTTTTGAGAGGTATGACTGTGTGAATATTTGATACCTAAGGCCTACTACTTGATGCAGGACACATATAGTCACATAAGTGTTTGCTGTCACATGTTAAAGTAATTTCTGTACAAATCACCTACTTTTTACTTTCATACATTACCAAGTAACAATATACAAGGATATGCCAGTCATTCATATTCAACACTTACCTTGTAAAACCAGCAGTTGCAACACTTTTAGTTCAGGGCTGACTCTGTCTGATGCTAGCAGTACACAGCCATTTCATGGGTAAATAAAGGCTGTGAGAGTTGCCTCTCATCAATGTTACTATATGTATGTGTGTAGGAGGAAGGTTTTAGCCCCTTAGGTAGTTAGTGAGTGTACTACGCATTGCCTCTTAGCCAATGTAAGGGCATACTGAGCATGCTTACACCTGTCTACATGCACAGCAGCTGGTGGTTCCCCCTCTGGCTCCTCACCTATGTGTGATGGTGGTGACCTTGCCACTGGTGGTGGGATGTGTGCCCCTTCCCCTTGTTGACCCTGCTGAAGCTGCTTTCTCAAGATGATGCTGTGTAGCATGGTATGTATGGTGAATGTTTCAGCACCTGTACATGGATTATAACACAGGGCTCCCCCAGATGTATCTAGGCACCAGAAATGTGACTTCAGCAGCCCAAACACGCACTCTATAATATTTCTGGTTTGAATGTGTGCTTCATTATGGTGTTATTCAGCGTGTGTGTGCATTTCTGATGGGTATAATCAGCCACAGTTTCAGTGCATAACCTGCATCCCCCAGTAAATGACCTTGTGGGATACTTCCCCTAGTGAACATCTGATACAGTTGGGAGATGTGTTAGGTATATGAGTTGTGGGAAGTGCCTGGTTTGCCAGTACACACGTTCATGACAATTCCCTTGGTATTACACATGACTTGACAGTTAATAGAGTGGAAGCACTTTCTATTTATGTAGAGCCTTCCCTGCTCCCTGGGTGATGCCTTAATTTCTATTTAAGTACAATCTATGGCACCCAGTACTTCAAGGTAGTGTGCTACAGAGTAGAACTCCTGCATATCTGTGGCCCTGTCCTCAGGATTATGTGGACTCTGGCATGTTGGAGCATAGCATTTAGGAATTGATGGAGGATCATGGTTGCTGATGCCCAGCATGTCCCCTGTTGGTCTCTGAAATATTTTTGTAGCTAAAATTCTAAGTGCTACACATACCTTTGTCTCCACTGGTATGGGTTCCCCTTGGTTTGCCCAGGGTCTGAGCTGAGGACAACAGAGGTTGCAGAGTTCCAGAAGTGTGTCTCTCTAGCCTGTAGTGCTTACAGTTTCCTCATTATGTAGATTGTGTTAAGTTAACTGGGGTCTGACAACTCTTCTCCTTCTTGGTCATGGTCTATTAGCAGCAGCAGCACAGACTTCAGCCTGTTGTACATTCATGTGAATTAAAGCAACAGCAGCCCCTAACATTGTTTCTGTGTAGACCCCTTCCATTGCTGTATTCTGATAGGTTTTGGAATTCACAAGGGAAACCAACACTAAGCCTACACCATTGCATTATAACCTGTTGAATACCTCCTCCATCTTGAATTGATTGATTAGCATACGATTCAGTTTTTATGCTGTAATTTGCATGCCACTATGTTTACCTTATTTGTGCAGGTCTAAACACTGTGTTGAGCTGTTTACTGGATCCAAAACAGCACACAACCATGTAGGGTTTATCGACTCTGGCTGAGTGTGTCCAACTACTTCAGGATACTGACCACTAGCAGTGCTATTGATCAGCCTGACCCTGTATCACAGGTTACAACTAACAGGCTGTTTTTAAAATTAGTCAAGATAAGAAGCTTATGCATATCCCAGGTTTATAAGCAGAGGGAGATAACAGTGAATTATGACAATGCGCTTTATCAGACTCATTAAATTTCTTCAGTAAATATGAATGACAATAACACAACATGTTTGCTTATCAAGGCATAGTGTTATTGTAAAATAAAACAGGGTTGTACATAACAGAATGGCTTAGCAGTGTAGCATTAGCTATGAAAGGACAGAAAATGGCAATGCTGGAAGAAGTATTTTAACTATCTAGTTAAACATGATTTTACATGATGTCTGTTGACTCCTGCCTATAAATGAGAGCAGTCAAAGCCAAATGGCTTGAGAATCTTTGTCACATATTTAGTTTAATTACAGCTCTGGGTAGATGACAGATAACTTTGATATGCTTTTGTAAAAACTTACTGTTCCTTACAATAATGTTGACATGGATTCATGTTTCATTTCATTATATGGATCAGTTTGTCTAAGTCATTGTCCAGCATCTGTTGTTATTGTATGAAAGACAGACAACAGCCTTTCTTAGATGGCAAAAGGGAACAAGTAATAGGAACTTTTTTTAGTTCTAATTTTGGTGGACCACTGCTACCATCTATTTTCCTTTGATTTGTACTGGTGCTTCCTCCACTGATTCTAAAGGGAAGATGGGCTGAGACAGAAGTGTCCCAGCATGGTGCAGTCCTGACACTAAAGGAGGCTTTTTTCCTCTTAGGCCTAACATTAATCCCCATCCCCTCACTCTAGATGCAATGATAGATAGCAACATTACTCTTCTAGACATAAAACTAGAGGTACATCTTATCAACATGACTCTTGTACAAATAGAACTAGAGGTGCAGCTTATCAACATGACTCATGTACACATAGAACTAGAGGTAAACCTTAACATGATGAGTGGCACGATGCCAGGGTAATCCTATGAGCTAGGCTTGTAATGGCTCCAGGGCCATTAGCCTAGTACACACACAGAGCTAGAGGTACACCTTATAAACAAGACTCTTGTACACATAGAACTAAAGGTAAACCTTAGCAACATGACTCATGTATACATAGAACTAGAGGTTCAACTTAGCAAATTGACTCATGTACACATAAAACTTGAGATACACCTTATCAACATGACTCTTGTACACATAGAACTAGAGGTATACCATATCAACATGACTCTTGTACACATAAAACTAGAGGTACACCTTATCAACATGACTCATGTACACATAAAACTAGAGGTACACCTTATCAACATGACTCTTGTACATATAGAACTAGAGGTGCACCTTATCAACATGACGGGTGGCACAATGCCAGGGTAATCTTATGGGCTAGGCTTGTAAAGGCTCCATGGCCATTAGCCTAGTACACACTTATGAACTCATAAACCTATGACTCTTGTACACATAGAACTAGAGGTACACCTTATCATCATGGCTCATGTACACATAGAACTAGAGGTACACCTTGTCAACATGACTCATTTACACATTGAACTAGAGGTACACCTTATCAACATAACTCATGTACGCATAAAACTAGAGGTACACCTTATCAACATGACTCTTGTACATATAGAACTAGAGGTACACCTTATCAACATGACAGGTGGCACAATGCCAGGGTAATCTTATGGGCTAGGCTTGTAAAGGCTCCAGGGCCATTAGCCTAGTACACACCTATGAACCAATAAACTATGACCCTTGTACACATAGAACTAGAGGTACACCTTGTCATCATGGCTCATGTACACATAGAACTTGAGGTCCACCTTAGAAACATGACTCATGGACACATAGAACTAGAGGTACACCTTATCAACATGACACTTGCACACATAGAACTTGAGGTACACCTTATCAACATGACTCTTGTACACATAAAATTAGAGGTGCACCTTATCAACATGACTCTTGTACATATAGAACTAGAGGTACACCGTATCAACATGACTCTTGTACACATAGAACTAGAGGCACACCTTATCAACATGACACTTGTATACATAGAACTAGAGGTACACTTTATCAACATGACTTGTACACATAAAACTAGAGGTACACCTTATCAACATGAATCTTGTATATATAGAACTAGAGGTACACCTTATCAACATGACGGATGGCACAATGCCAGGTTAATCTTATGGGCTAGACTTGTTAAGGTTCCAGGGCCATTAGCCTAGTGCACACCTATGAACCTATAAACTTATGACTCTTGTACACATAGAACTAGAGCTACACCTTAGCAACATGACTCGTACACATAGAACTAGAGGTACACCTTATCAATATGACTCTTGTATACATAGAACTAGAGATATACCTTATCAACATGACTCATGTACACATAAAACTAGAGGTATACATTATCAACCTGACTCTTGTACACAGAAAACTAGAGGTACACCTTATCAACATGACTCTTGTACACATAGAACAAGAGGTGCACCTTAGCAACATGACTCATATACACAAAACTTGAGGTACACCTTATGAACATGACTCTTGTATACATAGAACTAGAGATACACCTTATAAACATGACTCATATACACATAGAACTAGAAGTATACCTTATCAATATGACTCTTGTACACAATAGTACTTGAGGTACACCTTATCAACATGACTCTTGTACACATAAAACTAGAGATACACCTTATCAACATGGCTCATGTACATATAGGTCTAGAGGTACATCTTATTAACATGACTCATGTAGACATAAAACTAGAGGTACGCCTTATCAATGTGACTCTTGTACACATACAACTAGAGATACACCTTATCAACATGACTCATATACACATATAACTAGAGGTATACCTTATCAACATGACTTTTGTACACATAGAACTAGAGGTACACCTTATCAACATGACTCTTGTGCACTTAGAACTGGAGGTACACCTTATCAACATGACTCATGTACACATAGAACTAGAGGTACACCTTATGAACATGACGGATGGCATGATGCCAGGGTAATCGTATGGGCTAGGCTTGTAAAGGTTCCAGGGCCATTAGACTAGCACACACCTATGAACCTATATACCCATGACTCTTGTACATATAGAACTAGAGGTACGCCTTATCAACATGACTCATGTACACATAGAACTAGAGGTACACCTTATGAACATGATGGATGGCATGATGCCAGGGTAATCGTATGGGCTAGGCTTGTAAAGGTTCCAGGGACATTAGACTAGCACACACCTATGAACCTATATACCTATGACTCTTGTACATATAGAACTAG
This sequence comes from Protopterus annectens, assembly GCF_019279795.1. Lineage (NCBI taxonomy): Eukaryota > Metazoa > Chordata > Ceratodontiformes > Protopteridae > Protopterus > Protopterus annectens. The sequence continues at coordinate 1,931,965,272 of NC_056729.1, read as the reverse complement.
AGGTATGCCTTAGCAACATGACTCATGTACACATAGAAGTAGAGGTACACCTTATCAGCATGACTCTTGTACACATAGAACTAGAGGTATACCTTATCAACATGACTCATGTACATATAAAACTAGAGGTATACCTTATCAACATGACTCTTGTACACTTAGAACTAGAGGTACACCTTATCAACACGACTCTTGTACACATAAAACTCGAGGTACACCTTATCAACATGACTCTTGTACACATAAAACTTGAGGTACACCTTATCAACATGACTCTTGTACACATAGAACTAGAAATACACCTTATCAACAAGACTTGTACACATAGAACTAGAGGTATACCTTATCAACATAACTCTTGTACACATAGAACTAGAGGTACACCTTAGCAACATGACTCATGTACACATAGGACTAGAGGTACACCTTATCAACATGACTCATGTAGACATAAAACTAGCGGTACACCTTATCAACGTGACTCTTGTACACATAGAACTAGAGGGACACCTTAGCAGCATGACTCATGTACACATAGAACTAGAGGTACACCTTATCAACATGACTCTTGTATGCTTAGAACTAGAGATACACCTTATCAACGTGACTGATGAACACATAGAACTAGAGGTACACCTTATCAACATGACTCTTGCACACATAGAACTGGAGATACACCTTATCAACATGACTCTTGTACACTTAGAACTAGAGGTACACCTTATCAACATGACTCTTGTACACATAAAACTTGAGGTACACCTTATCAACATGACTCTTGTACACATAGAACAAGAGATACACCTTATCAACAAGACTCATACACATAGAACTAGAGGTATACCTTATCAACATGACTCTTGTACACATAGAACTAGAGATACACCTTATCAACATGACTCATGTACACATAGAACTAGAGATACACCTTATCAACATGACTCTTGTACACTTAGAACTAGAGGTGCACCTTATCAACATGACTCTTGTACACATAAAACTTGAGGTACACCTTATCAACATGACTCATGTACACATAGGACTAGAGGTATACCTTATCAGCATGACTCATATAGACATAAAACTAGAGGTACACCTTATCAACATGACTCTTGTACACATAGAACTAGAGGTACACCTTATCAACATTACTCTTGTACACATAGAACTAGATGTACGCCTTCTACAGATTATCTGCCCAAGATTCCCTCATACTTTTTACTTACCTGGGATAGAATTCTCAGACTCCACAGGTTCCATAGCTAATTAGGAATCCTACCCTACTTCTGGGCTGCGTAACTCAGACTTTTATCCACTCACTGACACTTGGCTGACCTAGATAACCGTTAGGGTTCCATCATTTTAAACCACAGTGCTACCTATAAGGAAGAGGAGTTATTATCTGGCGAGTGGAGAGTCCAGCTGCTATTGAAACAGTAGTATGCTCTGTAAATAATTTTAGACAGCAGGAAGCTATAACTACATTAAAGAGGAAAGAAATCATAGCATTATTAAACATTTTAACAGTCAGGATGTGTTGTAAGAATATTTAGGTATTCATAGGACATACACAAAGAAATGTAAAATAAACACACAGGCAGGAAATGGAATTCTGCACAGACAGTTTCTCTGCTTATTCTGTACTGCATTTTCTTACTTGCTTCATGTCCCCAAGATAATCCAGTACTTTATTTAGTATAGTTGCAGAGGGAACTAAAGTGATAGTGTCTAGATTCAAAAGTCTGTTTTATAAAACAGGACAAGGTATACATCATCATGTAATGCAACTCACCACAATAATAATATTTCTACAGCAAAATAAGTAAATACTCACTTGTACACTCATACACTTACCCCCCCACACACACACACACACACACAGCCACATAATGATGTACACTTAAAATAATGTAGTTATGCTTGAGTAAACACAGGCAATAATGGAACTAGATTATAGGATTTATGGCCTAGCTATTAGAAAAGAAATGCTTACTCTTCTTCTGAATCACTGCCGTTAAGAATGAACCTAAATGGGCTTGTCCTATTATATGCAATGTTGTTCATATGAATACAGTCTATGTTAGAAACTACAAAATGCAGTGTTTTGAAGCAGTATGCATCTCCAAATTGTTTGCTAAACATGGAAAATAACTCTGACTTCCTTCATTAAACAGATGGATAGTAAGATGACAGAAATGTAATTTTCTTCTAAGTGCACTTAAGCAGCATAATGAAAATGATTTTAGGAGATGTGTTACAAACATGCTTTCAAAAGTAATTGCTCAGGGTCATTGTGTATTAATACAGCATTACCAATGTCTGACTTCTTGGACTTTCTTACTTTAAAAATGTAAGAAGCCCATCAAATTAGTCAAGGGAAAAATAAAACGAAAATGATACAGACTAATACTGAATTAAGGTGAAATGCTAATACAGAACATTAGGGTGAAACAGTTGCATAATTTTGCTGCAGTTCAGTCTAAAAGCTAATCTAATATAAACGCAAAGCTTGATTGTAAATGTTCTGCTTACATTATGGAATGTACAGAAATACTTATATCATTGCTAGTCAGGAAATGGAACTGAAACTGAATGTCTAATGCATAATAAATGTATCTGTATCAATTGACATACTGTATATGTGTGAATAATATACATACAATAATTGCTATATTATGACACTTTTGTATTATCTTCACATTCCCTTTTACTATTTTTCAGATAGCTGGGAATTATTTGTATTGGGGAAGCCAAAACAGAGCAAATGACTGAAGCCAACTGTAAATAACTTCTTATAATTCTCAATTTGTACTATTCCATCTCAAGAAACTGTATATTTACTAAAGCAATGTTTTGTTTTGTTTTCTACTAAATGTAACTTATTAATTTTATTGTAACTGCTGTAATTTTCATTTTGTCTTAGAACCACAAAAGATTTAATCTGTAAACTATGATAACCTTTGTGAAGGAGCTTTTCTCCCCAGGACTCCATTGAAAACGGGTTCTTATTGGCCCAAAGGACTATCCTGGTTAAACAACTGCAAATAAAATAAAATAAAGTAAATAAATAAAATAAATAAATGAAATAGTAAAAACAGTTTTAATTTTAAATTATCCAATGAATGAACTTGAACTGGCTTTTTTGGCATTTGCTGGCATTTGTGGACTTTTGCAGTTATTGTCATGTTGTCAAATTTTGATAACACTGGTACCTAAAATACTTCTAGCATGAGTGCACACACACACACACACACACACACACACACACACACACACACGTGCTCGCATGCACACACACACACACACACACACACACACACACACACACACACACACACACACACACACACATGCTCGCATGCACACACACACACACACACACACACACACACACACACACACACACACACACACACACACACACACACACACACACAAAAAAACAGACCCTGGTTTGTTATATAATATGGGGTGAGGCATAAGGAGCAGTGTGGAGTGCAGTGCACAGTGGCACTTGAAAGACTTTAGTTTCCTGGAAATATCACAACTATACCCACTTCTATCATATCATCTCCTTTATCTTCCTTATGCCTTTTTCTCCCATACTCCCTTTCTTTGGGCTGCTCTGACTCTTTAATAATCTTCCTATGTCCTATAGTTTGAGCAAGTATGTATTGTAACAAATATTCTTACATAAAACCTCACAGTTTAAGCATACTGATAATATTGTACTGCATGTACCTCCTTGTATATAAAGAAAAATGCATGTTGTTCATACACAACCCATGTCATTGCTATTTGTAATCAAAACAGTTTGGAAATGATGCAGCTGATGTCAAGGATGTCTGACTAATGAAACTGTTGCTCATGAATGGAAATGACTGCAAATAACAAAACAATGCAAATAATTTTCATGATGTCTGTATAATGGAGATTTTCTCCCCAGGCGTTCCCTGAAAAAAGGGCCCTGTTCAGTCAGAATTTCCCTGTAAAGAAGTGCCAATAAGTAAATAAATAGATAGTTTTAGCTGAGGTTTGTGAAATTTGGTATATTGACCATACTCTATCAGCTTGATTAAACAGGGTGGCAGAGGGTTACTTGTTTCTTCTTCTAGGTTGAAGCTCTGCTGCTGTTGGGACTCGGTGCTCTTACCAACGAACTAAATTAATTTACTTGGGGAAGTGACAGGAGATTGTCCCTTTCCACACCCTTTCTTTGTTAAGTTCTTGCATGTGGGTAGCAAACTCACAAAGCTGGTGATTATTTATGGTCAGAACAAAGTTCTAGATAGATAGTTGAGGTAGGATGTCTTTGGGCTACAGAGATCAGTCAACTTAGGTGGAATTTTGAAATTACAGGTTTACTGTTTGGGGTCTAGAGTAGGATTTCAAGACTTTTAAATATTGATGTGTGAAAGGAAAGCAGAGATCCTTCGGGCTAGATGGAGTTTTGGAGTGGTGTATAGTCTTGCATGTCAAAAGGGACAATGGATAGCTGTTACAGGGGCAACACTAGAGAAGTCGACACAAAGACAGAAGGAAGGGTGGACATAAAAGTGGTTACAGAACAAGACAGCTAGACAGTAAGAAAAAAAGAAGATGCAGATCATGGCTAGAGAAGGCAACTTTAAGTAGACTAACTTTTGATTAGAGACATTTGGACCATATTTGGAACTATGAAGAAGTAAAATAATAAAAATAAAATAAGAGGAACTAGGACTGAACAGTGTGCATTTGTGAATATATGAAGAGGCGGATCATATGAGGTGACACAGAAGAGGGGGGATTGGAAAGGTGGGGGGGTCAACACTTAAATGCAGGAAGAAGGCGGTGAATATGGGCCAGGAAAGATATGGTAGACCAGATAAGGTCAGTGAAAGCAGAAATAATACTGTGATGGTGGGTATAAAAAGAAGCAGCAACACGGGAGTCAAATCTGTTGGGAAGAAAAAAGGGTAGAGACATGGTATTTGGATACAGTGTGAAACACCAGAAGAAAGGCTAGCAAAGGCTAGATAAGTATTGGGGAACCGTGTGAAGGTGATAAAGCCTTACAAGATAAAGGAAAGCAGTTTTACAAGGGTGAGGAACTTTAGCTATAGAAGATGGGAAAAAAAAGGCAGACGAATATAAAGAACGGGGATTAAGAAGAGCAAAGAAAAGAGGTCAGTGATCTCATAAATTTTGCACTATTATGAAAGAAACTAAACCATATCTTAAAGATATATATCACAGCAATTTCTAGGTAAAAATAATGCCATGGCTGATAAGATATAGTTGAACTCTACACCAACTGCTTGGGGATAAGAAGGCTGGATGGAAATGAAGAGAAATAAAACAGTAGGGGAAGAAAAAGTTCCCTATTAGAAGACCAAAGTCGCATTGATCGAACTCAAAAGCCTGAGAGCAAAGAGGTGCAGTCCCCCCACATCAGGGGTGTGGGGGTGAAGCCCCCCACTTAATGTAATGTTTAAAGTATTTTATTTTATTTATTTATTTTTGTTGTTGGAACAGCGATTTTTTTTCTCTAGGAAAAAAAAATTGCTGTTCTGAAAGTTTGAAATTGTAAGCTTTCGCTTTCATAGGGTCGATTAATCACTGTTCACTTTTTTAATCATTTGGTGATCTAATATAGACCCAAAGAAAAGGATATGGTTACTGCCAGCAGAGGAACATTTCAATTTTGATTTTAAAAATATTTCAAGAGGAAGAGAGCAATAAGGAACTTACTTTTATTGTTTAAATGGCAAAGTGTAAGTTGTTAAAGGCATTCATAGTTGGTAATTTTTATAAATGCCAACAGTGGAAGCAGAAATGAGACACAAGTAAGGGATGGAGCACTGAGGGTGGCCATGATTAGTGTCTGCAACTTTCAGGGATACTTAAAAGATTATAAGACTTCCATAAGGCACATTTCCTTATTTTATTTTTACAGTTTCTATTGTTTGAGATAATAGCTGAAGAAAAAGAGTGCCGCTATCTGTGACAAAAGGAGATACTGCCAGCCCAGCTAGCTGGAATTTTGTAAATAATTATATATCATTTGTGAATACCAACATGATTTATATGGAAGTATGACAAAGGGAGATACTGTCAGTAGAGCACTCTAGAATTTTATAAATGGTTATGTATCATTTGTGAATATCAACATGCTTCATGTAAGATGCTTGTGTTACAACTGTATTAGAACTGTATGCTATGTGTATAATAAGCGTGTTTGTATAGACATGTGTGTTGAAAAGCATTTGCAAAATGCTTGTGTTTAAAATGTATCCACAGTGTGCCCTACTGAAAAAGAACAGAAATGTACTATTGTAACTGAGTAAATGTATATATTTTAACAGTGTAAACTGGGATTCAGGAGGATACACTCAGTGTAGTAAATTTCAGACAAATAGCTGAAATTAAATTACTTTATGGCAGAAAACAGACACAATGTCTGTGTTGAGAATCTTTCTTTATTGTCTTGGAAGTGTATTATGGTTTTATGACTTCCAGTATTTGCCATAGATCTGAGCTCTATGTATTTTCACAGGTAGATGCTAAATGCTACCAGCTACCATCAATGGTTGTTTTGGGGCCTGGGAACTAGGAGTCAGATGACATGCAATGATGTCATTCTGCACGTTATCCCAGCAGCAATTATTCAGATATTAACTTAAGAAGTCTGTTAGTGAGACACAGCATTCTGTATTCTGTCTTTGACCTGACAGCGACTAGAGAAGATCCATTCACCACATCTGCCTTGCTCTGTAGTAAGTAAGTTCTTAGGTTATAGCAATTCTCTTAGATATAATCTGGAATATAACAAAGCATAGCTTAGATAGTTTTCTTTGTTTATATGAGACACTCCTGATATGTTGTTTAAAATATTTCCTGTGGTTTTGAACTCTGATGTCACTGTAAATATATATGTGGCATTGTGTTGTTCGTCCTCCCCGTGGTCGAATGATGTTAAAGACATGCAGGTAGGTGCATGCGTGAATGGCCGTGCCTTCTTTGAAGGTTGGGCATCGGGCTGGCAACTCGGCACAGTAAAAATCCACTGCCAATCATGAGTGGATGGGAGTTCTGTTGTGGCAACCCCTAACCAGGAAAAGCCGAAAGACAATATTAAATTGATCTGATGAAGCTTGTTGTAGTACAAGTGAAAGCACTTAACATTACTTTTTGGATTCATTAAAACGTTTTTATACATCTTTTGGAATTATTTCTATGTTTTATTCAAATGGTTCATATTGTTGGTGCAACTGTTGCAATTTGAGCAGAAGTGTGGGTGATCCCAAGACACAGAGGTTCTTTAACGTACTGGTGGATTTTACTTTGTGTGTTCATTGTTGTTCCACTGTACACAAGTATTGGTTTTTGTAAATCAAACCTCAAAAAGTATGTGTGACAACTACTTGGGCAGGGAGGAAGCCCTGGTAGGATAGAGATGGTGCTAAAGGTCTTGTCTTGGTTGGCCACTCAGCTGAGATCTCAACTCTATAGCTGTACCAGTGGGAGTCTTATTGGGGATCTGGAGAAAGAGGGAAAAAACAGTCCTGGACTGAATGTGGTCTCTGTGGGCTCTTAAGGGAAATTGCACTTGATGCAGAGAGCTGCATCTGGAAATACTGTGTGTTCCTGTCACCATCCCAGTGTACATTCCCCACTGTTGCCAGTAGTGAAGATTGAGGCTCCTTGATTACTGGTCCAGTGGTGGGGTGTGACATTTATTGGTTGGCAGTGGTGGGGTATCCACATATTGGGATTCAGTGGGGTGGATATTGAATTCCTGCAGCCTGTAAACAGTGGTCACTAAGGACGGTGTTTGTACTCTCAAGCAGCCACACAGTGAACATTCAGAGTTTCATATTGCAATAGTTTTATTTATTTTTTGTCAGCTTAGTTAGTAGGGAGAGCAGGCAAGGATGTCAGCAGAGGAATATGGCAAGCTGACCTGTAGCCCGTTGGCTGAGGTGTGCCAAGCCAAAGGAGTGGGTCATGCCAACCTGACTAAAGCAGGAATGACTGCAGGTTTAGTCACAGCTGTATCACAGACCAGCAACCAGGAGGACAACCAGACTGGCCTTGGGGATGTGCAACTCTAAGAAAATGGACAGTTCAACCTTTCCAAGGAGGACTTAAAAATCCATCTGGAGTTAAAAAGACTTGAACTGGAGGCCAAATGGTTGGAAATAGAATCAGCAGAGAGACTGTGGCATTTGGAGGCTGAAGAACAGGAGAAACAGATGGCATTAGAATCATCAGAAAGACTTAGATGTCTGGAAGCTGAAGAAAATGAGAGGAAGAGGCAACATGAAAAGGAGATGCTGACCCTTCGCCAGGGTCATGGAGGTAATGGGGAAGGGAGTATCCAAACCCTAGAAGCAACAAAGGTCAGTAAATTTCTTCGACAATTTACAGAGGGTAATAATTTTGGTAGTTTTATTAATATGTTTGAAAGGGTTTATAAATAGTATAATGTTGACCAAGGGCTCTGGGTATGGTTCCTGACCACCATACTCCATGGTAAAGCTGTAACTGCTGTTTCTAAATTGTCTGATACTAATTGCTTAAATTATAATACTGTTAAAATTGTGTATTAGAGTGTTTTAAGTTACCACATGAAGCTTACAGAAAAAAAGTTTTGTGAGCATAGATGCAAGGCAGATGAAAGTGAGTGTGAATATATTGCTTTGTTAAGCACTTATTTTGATAGATGGGTGAATGGGTGTCAGGTCACCACTTTTGAAGGGCTGGCAGACATTTTGGTGAGGGAATAAGCCCTTAGCACTTTGCCTGGGAACATGAGAATCTCGTTAGCAGATACAGAATGCAATTCTACACATGAGTTGGGGAAAAAGGGAGACCTATACCTAGCAAGCAGCGCACCATTGTGCAGGAAAGGGATACTCAGTGCTGTACATGGGTCTAAGGAAACTTATGGTGAGCAGTCTAAACCACTCCAACAGAGTCCTCCCATAGCAGGGAAAGCCACTAGTTCAGGTACATGGCCAGGACTAAGAGTTGAATGTTTAAATGCAGACAGTGGAGCCATGTAGCATATAGATGTCCACAGAGGCAAAGTGGGGAATAAAAGGTGGGAGAGCCAGTAAATGGGAATGATAGAATGCTAGCAGTAAGTTGTCTGGAGACAACAAGGGTACCAAACTACCACAAGAGGCTATATCCTATCTTAGTAGATGGGAAACAGGACACTAATAAGAGAGCCACAGTCCCTGACTGAACCATTGTGAAGTCTGCAATGGGTAAGGAGGAGCACTACTTTCTTGGTCAGTCTACTCCAGGCAGAGCTTTAAGGGGGACCCATTTCCAAATACCTTTGACTATGGTTCACCTTGATTAGGAGGGTGGAAAAGGAAGCAAGAAAGTAGGTGTGTTTGAGGATATCACTGCAGATGTCCTGATAGGCAATGATTTTGATAATACCTAACATTATGTGCATGCAGTGACATGCATTCAGGCTTGGAGACAAGCATGTGGGTCTGGTAGCCTGGGGGGACCTAGACAGACCACACACTTGAAGCCAGGACTGGTGAGGTGGTTATTTCAGGGAGGGAGCTACCCTGTAGCAGTGAGACTGAAGGTGAGTGACAGCTGCTTGTGGATACTGATGTTCCCTTGGACAGACTGACTGCAAGGACAAAGGTGAATAGTAGTACCTAGGCTGACAGTGAGGCACTGCTGTCAGAGAATACCAGATTCCTGTGGAAGGGGAGCTGGGAAGGGTCACAAAGAGAGAGTGGAGAGAGCCTCAGCTCTCAGACCCTATATTATAAGGCCTGAGGGTGGTAGCTAGTGAGGCACCTGATTCTCAAGTAAAGAGGAAATCTGTATACTAGGACAATGGGTTACTGTATAGAGAGTGGACCCCTAAGGGAGGGCTAGAAGGTATACAGCAGTTGGTAGTGCTCAGAGCCTACCATCTACCACATCTAAGCATAACCCATGACATTCAATTTCCAGGTCAAATAAGCATAAAGTGTATACACAGACATATTATACAGAACTTTTATTGGCTTGAGATTTCCAGGGATGTAAGAGGGTACTGCAGGACCTGTGAGCAGTGCCAAAAAGTAGGCAAGGCAGAAGACAAGATGAAAGCTCCTTTGATGCCTTTGTCTGTGATTGAGGAGCTGTTTTTACAGAGGGTATCTATGGATATTGTGTTGCCTCTGAGTACCCCAAGTTCCACAGGGAAGACATAAATCCTAGTGGTAGTAGAATATGCTACCAGATACCCTTAGACAGTGGCTCTGTCCTCCACTGAGGTAGAAAAGGCGGCAAATGCTTTGTTAGAGGTTTTCAGCAGGGTAGGTTTCCCAAAAGAAATACTGACTGATAGAGGTACCAATTTTACATCAGACCTGCTGGCTTGTCTATGGAAGCACTGTATGGTGAAGCACCTCCCATCCCCAGACTTTCACACTCCATAGTCACACTAACCCTACACTATCAGACTCATTAGTCACACTAACACATGCACCATCACAGCCTTAGTCACAGTAATCCTGTACAGTGACACTCCATAGTCACACTAACCCTACACCATCAGACTCATTAGGCACACTAACCCCTGCACCATCATAGTCCTTAGTCACAATAACCCTGTACCTTCACACTCCGTAGTCACACTAATCCTAAACCATCAGACTCATTAGGCACACTAAACCCTATACCATCACAGTCGTTAGTCACAATAACCCTGTACCTTCACACTCTGTAGTCACACTAACCCTGCACCATCAGACAGACTCATTAGGCACACTAAACCCTATACCATCACAGTCGTTAGTCACAATAACCCTGTACTTTCACACTCCGTAGTCACACTAACCCTGCACCATCAGACAGACGTGTTAGTCACACTAACCCCTATACTGTCACAGCCTTACTCACAATAACCCTGTACCTTCACACTCCGTAGTCACACTAACCCTGCACCATCAGACAGACGTGTTAGTCACACTAACCCCTATACTGTCACAGCCTTACTCACAATAACCCTGTACCTTCACACTATGTAGTCACACTAACCCTACATTATCAGACTCATTAGCCACACTAAACCCAATAGTATCATAGTCGTTAGTCACAATAACCTGTACCTTCACACTCCGTAGTCACACTAACCCTACACCATTAGACTCATTAGGTACACTAACTCCTGCACCATTATAGTCCTTAGTCACAATAACCCTGTACCTTCACACTCCATAGTCACACTAACCCTATGCCATCAGACAGACGTGTTAGTCACACTAATCCCTGCACAATCACAGCCCTTAGTCAAAATAACCCTATACCAACACAGCCCTAAGTCACACTAACCCTATACCAACACAGCCCTAAGTCACACTAACCCTATACCAACACAGCCCTAACTCACACTAACCCTATAGCATTATACTCCTTGGTCATACTCTCACTATACTATCGCACTCCTTACTCACAGTGACTCTACACCATCAAATTCTTTACTCACCCCTACTCTATATCATCATATTCCATAGTCAGCTAATAGTATAACAACACTCTTCTTATTCACACTAACCCTAAACCATCACATTTCATTGTCATAATAACCATGTGCCATTACAATCCTTAGGCACACTAACCATATCCCATCTTACTCTTTAATTACACTAACCATATAACATCATGCTTCTTAGTCACACTAATGTTAAGCTAACCATATCCTTGCACATTATAATGTATTACTTTATAAGGGGCTACATGCTACCTTAATTTCAGTTTATGTCACATTACATGTCTGTGCGCTGCTTTTGTGGCATCATATCTGCAGTGCAATTTCAAAATGTATATCAGTAATGTTATTTTCAGTTTATGCATCACTGTATGTGTATATACTGCCTCAGATGCTCAGCTTCTGTATTGTTGCATAATAATTTACATGACAATGTTATGCTTCTGCTAATGTTCAAGTACTGTATTAAAACTACCAAATCTATATTGCAAATGTTATTTTTCAGTTTATGTGTCGCTGGATGCATATACGTCATTTGTGTTGAGTCATTGAAGGTCATTTTGATGAACAGAAAAAAAATGAAAGCTACTTTCCAAAACCACCTTTGATGATCAACAGAAGCAAGCTCCCCTGCACCCCCATGCGCGGGGAACCACCTGACTTATATGTACCAGCTCTGAGGTCACGCAATAGTGAAGAGAAAAGCAAAGTCCATTTTCGTCTAAAATAATTTTGGTGAACAGTACTTGGTATTTTTACATTTGCTGAAATTACATTCAATGACACAAAGTGCTTTCACACACACACACACACACACACACACACACACACACACATATATATATATATATATATATATATATATATATATATATATATATATATATATATATATATATATATATATATTGTATATATACATATATATATATATATATACATATATATATATATATATATATATACTGTTTCTGCTGCAGTTCCCTATTTTAATTCCTAGCCCATTAAGTGGGCCCTGGAATTACAAAGAAAAAGCTAAGAAAATGCAGAAGAACACAAACATGGGTGCCGGAACCATAGAATGAAGGGGAAGGGATGCCCCCACGTTTACACCCTATGACTCTAGGCACACCCTGGCTTACTAGCAAGTAGCAAGCATTACAAAAATAAGTGAAATGACAATTTATTTTCTTTTATTTAAAATCGGCTAGTAAGATTGGATAGTTAGCACTGTTGTGCTCTGCCTCTGCTGCTGCTTGGCTTTCTCGACGTCTTCCACTTGTGTGTGTGTGGGGGGGTTCAACTTCAGATTGAGGACTGGGCTGTATGTACTGCAAGCACCACTAATCAAGTGCATTGGTCTGCCTACCCCTGCCTGACTGACTTAATAGTTCAGTCTGGACAGGGTTCAGCGGCAGGTCACACGTATGTAGAAAATGACAATTAAAACTGACTGTTGTGTTTGACCTGTTACCACCCTTTTTCCTCAGTCCTCTTTCCACTCCTCAAAATCCAGATGACAGAGTGATTGAAGTTTATTGTTTCAGCACAGTTTGACTTAGAAGAATTGAAATCCGAGTCTGTCCATTGCTGTCAGTGCTGTGGTGGTGGTGGTATGTATGTTAAATATATTACTGTCTTCTTGCAGACAGTTGTAGCCTCTGTAGCCAGTCAGTATTATTTGTATTATATATTTTGTTTGGTAACGGGGAGGGAATGAGAAATGTACTGGGTGAGGGTCTTGGGTTCATACCTGTTAACCTCGTAGAGCAAAAAAATCTGGACAAAGCCATAAATAAACATGAGACAAAGGCCCAAAAATAGGGACAATTTATAAATATTGCTCTTACAAACTTTGAAAGTTGATAGAATAACAGGTTTTGCATTAGCATGAATTTTCAAATAGATATGATTATAACATTCAACAAAACAACTCAATATTATAAGATGTTTTTCTAGTTGTACTTGTCCTAATTGTGTTTATTTCCATATTATTCATAACATTTTTAAATTCATTGAACGAAGGAGGTGTATCTGAAATCCAATTTCTGGTTATTATTTTCCTAGCCACTGCTAGAATAGACCTTGAGGTACAGGTGTGTTGAATAATATAAGAGATTTAGAAATAATGAAATTATTTTATACAGTCATAAAACATATGAGCCCAGTTAGCATTAATTTCAGATTATCTTTATTATTTATTTTATTCATCATCAAAGATCTATGTAAAAATTTCCATGTATAAAGTCTCCAGACAATATATATTGTTTATCTTGTTGATTTGGTGGGTCCCCATTAATAGAAGTGAAATAATTCCAGTATGTATCTACACTGTAAAAGTTTCTTGTCTGATAATTTTATGTATGTATGAAAGTTTACCTTTATCAGAAACTTTATGTTGTAAATTTAATATCAAGTAATCAATCAGTGTTGGAATAGATTCTTTAACTGTTATAGACATTAGATCTATTCTATCAATGAGATGTTGTCTAAAGGTCTGAACCTCTAACCAGCAAGTTTCTCTTAGATCAAATTCTTGTTTTAAGAAATCTAGATTTTTAACTTTATTATCAGATATCAACTGATACCAGTACTTTAGATCATTATCTATAGCTAAATGAGTTCCTTCAGAAGTAGATGACGAATATAATAAAATTCCATTCCCTATACTTATAATAATAATATTTAATGGGTAACAAACCATATGTTTAGGTGTAATAGGTGAAGTACAAAATTCCTTTAGTAACCATAGCATGGAGTTATTTACAATCATATTTTTATGTGCTAAGGAGATTTTCATGAAGTGCATACTAATTAGCTCCCAATAATCTTTCCATTTTGACATATGACTGATCTATTAATAAAGTAATAACCAATAGATGAGATAGTATATAAATTAAAGTCTGGAAAAGAAATACCCCCTTGAGACCAGCTATTAGTATGTTTCTTTAATGCAATCCTAGGTCTATTAGAAATTTAACATTAGTGTATTCAGTTTCTTGATAATTATTTTTGTAGGTGGAAGTATTATTGATTGCTCCATAGTAAAAACATATTATTCCATGTATTAAAAGATTTTGTATATTAAGAAAACAGGTATTATAATTATTATATATAATAGATTTAATATCTTTAGATAGTATTATACCTAAATAAGTTATCTGACCTGAACTGGGTACATATTTAGTAAAATCACTAATGAGAATATTTTTTTTTTCTTCATTGAATATTAAACCAGAAATACTTTTGAAATTCATCATTTTATCAAATAGAGACTGCATAGAAGAATTAGATCCTGCTGATATAATTAGAACATCATCAAAAAAAAGTTGAATTTTGGATGTTGTATTTTCATCTATTTCCAAATCTATGTCAAAGTGAATAATAGTGGAGAAAGTGGACATCCTTGTTTTGTACCTTAAGAAATCAATTAATGTTAAGTTCTTCTTATATTTATCAAAAGTATTTCTTACAATGAATGAAGTCTGATCTATATATATCTATAATGCCGAATGATGTCTCAATCTATCACAAAAAAAAAATATACTCATTTTATAATATTTATTTGTGTAATAACCACTGTATATAAAACTTTTGTCCAATAGTTTAATCTTTTTATTCATGTTTGTGGTTATAAACTCCTTTATTTTATCTTTAGGTTCCATGTTAATGTTATTATTGTTAATATTGTGAAAGTGATTAAATGTTTGTTTATTTCTTCAATGACTTTCTTATCCCAAATATTTTGTTTATTATTATGTTTATAAGAGTCTAATTTACTTTGAATATCTAACAATTCCTTATCCCAAGAGTTTTTTACATAGACAATGGAGACTTCAGGATTATAATTTATGTCTTATATTCTTTATAGTCTTTTAGTTGAGTTAAGTATGCTGGTATCCTTTTTGATCTGACATATTTTTATCATGAATTCAAAACAATTGAATTATGATCAGATATAGGACATGAAATGATTTTGGAATTAATTAAATCTGTTACCATCTGGTTAGAAATAAAGACCCTATCTATTTTTGAATAAGTTTTGTATCTGTTAGAAAAAAAGGTGTATGGTAATGATTTTGAATCTATCTGATTATTAATATCATTCAAATGATAAGAATTAGCAAAATCATTTAAATGTTTTGCATTAGATGTAATTCTTCTTTTTCCTATAGTGGTAGTATCACTTTCATGTAGTATACAATTAAAGTCACCAGCTAAAATAATATCTCCTATAGAATTAGCATGAATTTTCTGAAGGATATGAAGTCTGAAAACTCAAATGGCTGTCATCATCTTCTAACTTCAGTCTTTAATAATTTACCACTAATTTGTGAGAAAACCACAACTTTATGAAAAACGGACCAAAAATATGAGGGCAAAATCTGGATATTCTGTGAAAATCTGTACAGTTGAGAGGTATGCTTGGGTCAAAGGTAATGAAGAGGTTGTTGGGGAAAGTTTTTCATTTTAGTACTTGTGCATACATAGACAAAGAAGTACTGAAGGGGTCATTGGGGAAAATGTTTCATTTTGGAGTTTGTGCAATGTGCATACATATACAAACCTGACTGAAAGGGTCATTGGAGAAAATGTTTTATTTTAGTGCTTGTGCATACATGGACAAAGTACTGAGGGGTCGTTGGGGAAAATATTTATTTTTTGCGCTTGTGCATACATGGACAAAGTATGCAAGGGATCTTTGGAGGAAATTATTCATTTTGATGTAATTTTGTGTTTACCATGCATACAAACAGACAACTAAAGAAGTCGCTGGGGAAAATGCTTTATTTTTGTGCTTGTGCATACATGGAAAAGCAGTTAAGGGAACCTTGGTGAAATGATTCATTTTGATGTCATTTGGTGGTGCTTGTGCATACATGGACAGATTACAGAGAGGGTTCTTAGGGGAAATGTTTCATTTTGGTGCTGGTGCATACATGGACAAACAGACTACTGAAAAAGTTGCTGGGGAAAATGTTTTATTTTTGTGCTTGTGCATACATGGAAAAGTAATTAAGGAAACCTTGGGGGAAATAATTCATTTTGATGTAATTTGCTCCTTATGTGCATACATGTACAGGCTATTCTATTGAGCAGGTCATTCGGGGAAATGTTTCATTTTGATGTTTTTGCATACATGGACAAACTGCTTAAGGGAACCTTGGGGAAATGATTCATTTTATGTCATTTGCTTTTTGCACATACATGGACAGACTACTGAGGGGGTGGTCATTAGGGGAACTGTTTCATTTTGGGGGTTGCACATATGTGGGGAAGGAGTGAAGCAGTCTTTGTGGGGATTTAACCCCACAGCATATTATAGTTTTAATTTATTAGTTATTGGTTAAGCATTTATGGTACTACTACATGGGTTTATAGATTTATACTGGACCTTTTGCTATTTGGAATGTATTTCTCAGAAGTCTAGGCAAAAAGAAAATGGCCTGTGGGAACATGGGTATAACATGGCTAGCCAGGTTTACATTTACTGTCATTGACAAAGTTCAGGGTCAGAATTTTTCTAAATTTGGTTGGCACACTACTTTCAGGTTGGATTATCAGGCTGGGAGTTTGTTTAAACCTGGTCTGAATGAGTTGTCATAATGTTTAATCCAACCAATAATATTTGTGAATGCTAATGATGTAATCTATTTAAGGATCAGGCATTTTTAGTTGTGCTAAAGCACTGAGGAAGGCTGTTGCCGAATCCAGTATGCTATTTGTTTTTTTCAAGCCACCTAAATAAACTGTTTTAGTTTTCAACCCATTTGTGCTGGACCTTTTTGGTTTAATATCTATTTCTGACCACAGTTCTGGCAGCTCACTGTAAACGTTATTATGAAGTAGGAAACGCAGAAGCTTTAGCAGTACTACAGCTTGCATATTTACAGCTGCACAATATAAAGTGCATGGTATGTTGTCAGTACTATGGTCAGAAATAGATCCGTTGCATCCCTGCTTACAAAGCTATTGCAGTCCTCTCTATGCAGGTGAAGTACTGCATCAAGTACATTTGTCAGCTAATTCCTGTCCACTGATAAGGTGTACAGAACAGGGTAACGCACTTCAGAATGGCCTGCTTGATTTAACATTACTGCCATTGCTTCTTTAACACATACCAACTCATATCAACACAGGTTGGCTTCATTTCTAATTCTGTAAGAAATTTATGTGCAATTATCCTTAATGAAACTTAGTTTGCATCACGCTGATGCTCCTGTAATGCTAGTAAATACCTTTAAAAAATGTTCCCTTTTTAAATCACTAAGTGCCCTTATTGCCCTCTGCCCCCCTGTCTTCAAAAGCACCTATGAACACCAAATGTCAAATGTCACTGTTCTTACAGGTAATACTAGGCTAGCTGCTTTGTGGGTTATTTTAAAGCTTACCAATTTCCCTTTCAAAGGTGAGAATCAAACCTTATATTTTGCATCTGTGAAGTAAACACCTTAACCATTATGCCAAAGCCCAAATTCTTTTACAGTTTTTTTTTTTTTTTGCAGGGGCAGGCTCCCTGTTCCTGAATGAATGGGGAACACCTACTGCCACAAAAGATATATATACTAACTCCAGGTTTGCCATAGCTTGGATAACAGGGAATAGTTTGAGGAATGCCAATGTGAGACTTAGTAAATGTAAATCTGCATTTTTCCTCATTCACTCTTGGTTTCCAAGAACTTACACAAAAGAGCGTCAGAATATGAAATTGTTACCCTCTGCCGCTTAACTTCTGTATTCATCATAGTGTGTCTTTGTGGATTTAGAGAAAGCATATGACAGGGTGTCTAGAGAGGAGTTGTGGTATTGTATGAGGATGTCAGGAGTGTCAGAGAAGTATGGAAGAGTGGTACAGGATATGTATGAGGGTAGTGTGACAGCGGTGAGGTCTCCGGTGGGAGTGACAGATGCGTTTAAGGTGGAGGTGGGATTACATCAAGGATCAGCTCTGAGCCCTTTCTTATTTGCAATGGTGATGGACAGGTTGACAGACGAGATCAGACAGGAGTCCCCGTGGACTATGATGTTTGCAGATGACATTGTGATCTGTAGTGAGAGTAGGGAACAGGTGGAGGAGACCCTGGAGAGGTGGAGATATGCTCTAGAGAGAAGAGGAATGAAGGTCAGCAGGTCTAAGACAGAATATATGTGTGAATGAGAGGGAGCATAGAGGAATGGTGAGGATGCCGGGAGTAGAGGTGGCGAAGGTGAAGGTTTAAGTACTTGGGATCAACAGTTCAGAGTAATGGTGAGTGTGGAAGAGAGGTGAAGAAGAGAGTACAGGCAGGATGGAGTGGGTGGAGAAGAGTGTCAGGAGTGATTTGTAACAGATGAGTACCAGTAAGAGTGAAAGGGAAGGTCTACAAGAGGGTAGTGAGACCAGCTATGTTATATGGGTTGGAGACAGTGGCATTGACAAAAAGGCAGGTGTCAGAGCTTGACATGGCAGAGTTGAAGATGTTAAGATTTGCACTGGGTGTGACGAGGATGGACAGGATTAGGAATAAGTATATTAGAGGGTCAGCCCAGGTTGGAAGGTTTGGAGACAAAGCCAGAGAGGCAAGATTATGTTGGTTTGGACATGTGCTGAGGAGGGATGCAGAGTATATTGGGAAAAAGATGCTAAGGATGAAGCTGCCAGGTAACAGGAAAAGAGGAAGGCCTAAGATAAGGTTTATGGATGTGGTGAGAGAGGACATGCATGTGGTTGGTGTGACAGAGCAAGATGCAGAGGACAGGAAGAAATTGAAACAGGTGATCTGTGGTGGCGACCCCTGACGGGAGCAGCCGAAAGAAGAAGAAGAAGAAGAAGAAGATAAAATAATGCATTTGCCGAGTATAATTAATGTGGAGGGGGGTAAAAGATTGGTCAGATACTGGGGACAACCAAAGATGTGTTTTTTTTGTTGTAAAGATAATCATTTAATCAACAATTGTAATAAAAGGAAATGTTTTATTTGTGGCAAAGTTGGTCACAAAGCAAAAAAAAAAAAATGTGAGCAAAAATGTACAAAGTGTGAGAAAATAGGACATTCATGGATTGACTGTAATGCTATAGAAATTATACGCAGAAAACAAAACCAGACCAAGACAGGGAAAGTGTTTTAGTAGATAATACATAAGAAACACAAAAAGAAACAATGAATGAGAAAGATATAACAATGGGACTAAATGAAAGTATGAAGGAAAGAAAAAGTAAAGTAGGAGAGATAGAGGAAGATGTAATTCAAGTGATGAAAGGGTTGATAAACAGATAAGAGTCAAAAGTAAAAGAAGTTCTATTGGGAAAATAGTGAAAGATAGAAAATGCAAATTTAAAACATAGGTGTAGGAGGAAACAAAAAAGAAAAGGATAAAAGCAACAGAAACTATTCCACAAAGTGAGAATCCTTGCCATTAATGTAACTAGCATAAAGAATGTTCAACAAAGGGCAGGAGTGTTGGAATGGTGTAGCATGTTAGATGTGGGCATTATAGTATTAATAGACATAAGGATAACTGCAGAAGAAGAAAGAATAGAAGTTATGGGTTATGGGATGGCAAGGTTATATGGAACTTAGGAGATGAAAAATGCTCGGGAATAGCAATTTTATGTAAAGAATGTATAGAAATTTTACATTATACACTAGTAGCATTAGGAAGAATAGTAATATTAGATATGAGATGGAAGAATCAAGTATATAAGGTAATTGCACTCTATGCATACACTTTACAAAAACAAAGAGAGATTATGTTTAAAATACTAAATTATGTAAGTGTAAATATGCAGGGGATAGTAGTGACAGACTTCAATTGTAATTTAAGACATAGGCGAAAAGAAGGGGAGGATGTAAAAGTTATTTCAGATATGATAAAAAGTGGTAAAATGTACTTATGGAAAAATAAACACTGGACATACAAAAGGAGTAATCTTAAACCAAAACTGATTACTTTATAGTATCAGAGAGTTTAAGTATATTAAATCGAGGAATTAAAATTATGTTTTTTTCAGACCATGTAGAAATCTGGATGGAGATTCAAGAAAAAATTAGTTTATATAAGAACAGGTAGCGGGATCAAAAGAATTAATGAATCAGCACTAAACGAGTATGTAAATGAGATAATACATCAACTATGGCTGGATCATTTAAACTTAAGAGGATTTTATGAAAATTGGACAAGTTGATAGATTAGATTAAAATAAAATATAGAAAAGAAGTACCAGAATGGCAAAGGACAGAAAAAACACAAGATGGTTGTAACTATAGGGAAATCAGTAACCAAGTCGTAAAACATAATAGACAAAAAAGAGTTTCTAGAAAAAAGAGAAAATGTTATATCAAATAAACCAAGAGAAAATTAAAAAAAATATTATTGAAACAAAGATAGTTTACAAGGAAGAAAAGAAGTAGCACCGTATCTACGTAAATGGTTAAAGAAAAGATAAGAATAATAAGAGAGTCAAGGAATGAGGAAGGATGCATTGTGAATACATATAAAGACATTCAGACAGTTAAAAGACATACCCCAGGATTCATGAAGCAGTTATTTCCATGCAGGAACAGTGTAGCCGCTCCTGTATGGAAAATGGCTGCTTCACGATGCAGGTGCATGCCGTTATGACGTGCACGAGCAGCCCTACACTGTTCCAGCACAGAAACCCATGCTGGATGCTAGTCAGCTCATTTGCTGGTGAAAACCATGCAAATGAGCTGGATTAGTGATCCAGCAAAGCAGCATGTCTCTGTGCCAGAGCAATGTAAGTTGCAGAAATGTATTTGGTTACCAACTGAATATATTTCTGCAAAGTACACAATGGAGGCATGTCAGCACTCCAGAAATACATGTCAATGTACAGGTTATGCATGCCAATGGCCAAATATATGGCCATTTACATGCAAAACCATTTCAAAATAAAGAAAAATAAACATTAATTTTTGTTGGCCGAACTTGGCCATTGAGGGCAGGGGAAGTGGTACTGTAGTGGGAGGGGGGAGAATATGCAGAAATGGGGGGGACCATTAGAACAACTTTCTGCATTTTGCTATTATAGTCAATGGCATGCAGAAAGTAAACATTGGCAGGGAACAGTGGTTGCTAAGGGGGAACGCTCATGAATAGTGCAGTAACTAGGGCCTAAGGCAATGGGGTATGTTAATGAGGGGACTTATACTGATTCACAACTTTTTAAGGAATTATTCTAAGTGTCAGACTGCATCTAACCGTGTTGTAGGTGCTCTTACACAATTGGGTAGGCAGGAGGAGCAAGAAACATGAAAAGGGGGTGTGTCATGCTTGCTTTAAGCACATTGGAGCTCTGTTTCGCTGGTTTCTGCTTAGCTAAGCACATCTAAGTGAGGGGTCATGTCTGAGGCTGTTTACTCTTAATTTCATCAACTGAGGAGTGTGTTCGTGTGCAGGGGAGGGACATTTCTTGCTGTTTACACAACCTACACGCTGAAAGAACCTATGAACCTATGAAACGCTGAAAGAGGAAGATAAAAGAAAAAGGCAAAGGAAGTAGCAGAACACGGGAAATGCACTACAAATCAGCAATATGGGAGTCTGCAACCTACAATGAGCCAATGAAAGCACTCAATAATACAGGTGGCTGCACAGCTGAAAATGGGAAGAGATTTAAATAAAAAATAAGGGGCAATAACACAAAATAAAGGAGAAATGAATTAGAAATCACTATTATGGGACTGTTGCAAGTCAGAATGGGCCATGCAGATATAATCCAGCTGGCAGCTGGCTGTAGAGCTGAAAATGGGAGGAGATGTAAGTAACAATTAATTACAAAAAGGGCAACAGCAGAATAAAGGCGATCATGCACAAATTATCACTAATGCCTCTAACACTCACAGTGGCCAAAGCAAACCCATGAGTAATACAGCTAGCAGCTGGAATGTATCACAGACAGCCAATCATACAGGCAGCATCAGCAGCACAACAGTATAAAGTATGGAAACACCTTACAGTCTGGTTGTCCCACAAACTCTGCACCATTGGTATATACATGCAGGGAAATTTAGGAGCTGCCATTGCTTTGATCCATCAGTATGTGCTAGAGGATGATGGCATAGAGGAGGATAATGCTGACAACTGCCACAGACCGAGGAGGAGAAGAGTGTACAGAGCCAGGGTAACCTACCAGGGGCTACATGATCTGGAGATAGTAGAGTGCTACAGGGTGGACAGAGACAAACTTCAGCAAATCACTGAGTTGTGCCGGCCTCAACTCAGAGCTAGCACCAACATAGGGGAACCCATCCCAGTGGATACCAATGTATGTGTAGCCTTAAAAATTCTAGGTACAGGTACTTTCCAAACACCTATTGGGGGCATCACGGGGGTCTCATAGGCATCTGCATGCAGGGTACTCCACCAGTTCCTGGATGTCATGTTACCACATGCCAGTGAGCACATTTACTTCCCCAACACTTGTGAGGAGAGGACCAGAAATATGCGTCTCTTCAACCATGTAGCAGGATATCCAGAGGTACTGGGTGCCATAGACTGCATGCACATCCAGGTGAACAGGGTAGAGTCTTCATAAACTGCAAGGGATTCCCCTCCAAAAACTGCCAGGTTGTGTGCAATGCCCAGGGCATGATAATGAATGTGTGTGCTGGCAGCCCTGGAAGCTATCACGACTCCCACATCTGGCATTTGTCACAGCTGTACAAGGCATTTGCCAGAAGGGGCATCCCGTATAGCCATCTAGTGGGGGATGCTGGCTGTGCACTGGAGCCGAGGATGATGACACCCATCAGAAATGCACACACATTCACACAAGAACACCATAATGAGGCACACTCACAAACCAGGATCATTATAGAGCATGTGTTCGGGATGCCTAAGTCACGGTTCTGCTGCCATGACATATCTGGTGAGGCCTTGCAGTACTCTCCAGCCACATGTGCACACATGTTCATAGTATGGGCATGCTACACAATATGATCTTGTTGAAACAGCTGCAGCAGGAACAGCATGGGGAAGGGCCAGACAGCCCCCCACCATTGCCAAGGTCCCCACAGGCACAGAGGGACTCACAGTTGGAGGCCCCTGAGCCTGCCCCCATAGGCAGATGGAGGCATACCCAGAATGCTCATGCCTTGGCAAAGATGCAACGCATAGCACACACACTGACACTGTAGGGTCCCCAGGGACTGACACCTCTCTCTGACCCACACGCACAGTATAATGGATGACACACATATCACATTACCTGTAACTTATCGTGCATAGGCAGTTTACTGTGTGCCTCCAACAAAGGTGGCCCTCAAACACTGTCCTCACAACTGCTGCAAGTACAAGGAGTCTTCTTAACAATAAAGGAATGGAATAGTATGTTCTGCTAGCATATCTATGGTAATGCTGCATGCATGCAAGGGAATAGGGTGGCCCACTGGGATAGCAGCACACAACTGACAGCTATGTGAGACACCAGGAAATGTCAGGCCAAAACTGGCCTCCACACACTATCCAGTAGTACCCAAGGTGGCAAATCCCACTGCAGCATATGTGTGAGGAAACTAACTGGGGGATCATAGGTCACAGGCATGGATGTCAGGGTGGGGGTCCTATAACCAACCCTCACAACCACACAGCAAGTCAGCTGTAGAAAACCACAGAGAAATGTCTGGTAAAGGCACACAAATGGTGGAAATGTTGAATTAACCCCCTACAGACTCACACAGTCATAGCACAGCAGGACCCACAGTTGCAGTAAGGCTACGAAGGGTAAGAAGTCTGAAACTCAAATGTATGCCAGTACAATCAGACCTGGGCTCTTTACTGATATGCCTCTAGTCTCCAAGACAGGGCACTATAGTATGGGAAATGGAACCAAAATGTAAAGCAAATATCAGCACAGTCTGTGCAAATGTGTACAGTTTACAGGTGTGCCCCCCATATACCCACACAAATGCAGTAACATATATGTTTGCATGGAAATAGCAGTATAGCACACATTGGTAGGGCTGTACCAATACACATGAAAAAATGTTGCCTGTCCACAATATGCAGGGGTCAATTAGCTATGGGTATGTGTGATTAATACTGTCTGGATCTGGCCAGCATGTTCTCCCGGCAGTCGTTTTGTACTGCCCTAGGTACAGTGCTGCCTTTGACAGGGCCATATGCAGATAACTGCAGTGCCAACTGTTATGCATGTCAGTGACACCCACTGCTCTGCCTCTGACATATTTGGATGTCACAGTGCTATGTGGAATATACTAAACATATGAGTGACATCTTGAAGGACGTGTAGCAGAGGTGCCAGATCTTTTGTGAATATAAGTGCTTTGTGGTACTGTTGCTAGTGGTCATTCTCAATAATCCTTTTTCTTATGTTTGCTTTTACAAATAATGTACATGCCTGCACACTTGAATTCATTCTGTACCCACACCCATAACTCCCAACCGCTGACAGCAAGATGTCTCGACAAGGGCGGAAAAAAAATGGAACAAAGGCACAATGATAGGCATGTGTTATAAATATTGCCCTCATATACTGAAAGTTGGTAGGGTGAGGGGTTTGCAGTAGTTGAAATGGTGTGAAGGTTTTGTATTCTGCAACAGGAATGTCTGTATTATGATGTAACATCACACTTCAATCATATGTAACTAACTTGCCATTAAAACACATGTTTATGTAGAAAGGATGAAACCTCTAGCCAAATAACTGGACAACCTGCCCAAAAATGTACAAGCCAAAGGTCTGCACACACAAGGATATTACATCACAGGTGAGAAAAATACCACACAAGCATGAGATCCCCAGCCAGTATATCACCAGGTTGCTGGACTGTTTAAACAGCTGTGCGCCATTACTACACCTCACAAATGGCTTTGTTGGGCAAGAATTTACATAGCTGCCCTCATAATATTGCTCTAGGTATCATACAACTAGAAGTCCTCTGGTAAAGTACTGTGATCATCTGAGGATGTCTGGCACTAGGTAATGACGCAATACATTGCAGTTTCAGACTATGGATATGTCAGAAAATGTCTGCTAAACAAAACAAGTACATACTCCTGAGAGTTATGGCTGTAGCATACAAAACTCTGGACTGGAGTACATCTATCTCTGGAATGGAGTTCCACACTAAGTATAGAAGGTCACACTTGGCATGCTCCTACACTTAGGGAATCACAGGACATGTTGGAACCCACATCAGAATATATGACAGAGTTTATATTCATTTAGAAGAAAACTCAATTATGGAAGTAGAACAAAAGGGCAATAAAAGAAATTCATATGGAACAAAGGATCATTTGCTGTTAAAGTTATAGTGGAGAACTGTAAGAAGGGGAAGAATCTAAGTATGGCATGGACTGACTTACAAAAAAAAAACATTTGATAGTATCCCACATTCATCGATAAAAGAGTGCTTACAAATGTATAAGATACACTCTACACTGATTGACTACATTACAGTTACCATGAAACAGTGGCAGACCACTTTGCAATTAAGCCATGATAAAGGACAGATTATTATCCCAGGAATAAAAATTCAAAGAGGGATATTCCAGGGTGACTCTTTGTCACCATTGCTATTCTGCCTTGCCATTAATCCATTAAGCTGTTTACTTAACAGCTTAGGCCATGACTACAATTTGGCTCCCAGAAAATAACAAAGTCTAATGTCTTTTCATCTTCTCTTTGTCAATGATTTAAAACTGTATAGCTCATCAGATGAGGAACTGAAAGCACAACTGCAGGTTGTCAAAACTTTTTCAGATGATATTGGAATGTCATTTAGTCTTGATAAATGTGCAAAAGCAACCTTTAAAAAAGGAAAACTGCAGCACCAGGAAAATATCAGTTTGGGACAAGAATGTGATATAAAAGAGCTTGAGCAAGAGGGAGTGTATAAATGCTTGGGAATTGGTGAAGGATCAGCGATAAAACATGAACAAATGCGAATAAAACTCAGTAAGGAGTACTTTAGAAGACTTAAATTAATCCTAAAAACAGCATTGACATCTAGGAACAAGATCCAAGCCATAAATCAATTTGCTCTTCCTGTCCTAACTTACAGTTTTGGAGTGATTGACTGGCCCCAAAAAGTGTTGTATAGACTGGATATTAAAACAAGAAGGATGCTTCATGCTTACCAAATGATTTATAAAAAATCAGTGTATACCAAGTTTATATATTCCCCGTTCAGAAGGAGGGATGGGCCTCCTTGAAATTGATTACATGTATAGATCTGCAATTGTGGGACTCCACACATATCTGCTGACTTCACAAGATTCAAATGTTGTGAAAGTTTTGAAACATGCGGAGAATAAATCTAAGATGACTTCTCTGCTTAATTTAGCAGAAGCATATCGACATCAAGCAGGAATGGAAATCAAATCAGAAGTGGATAAAAATCAGGCAGTAACTGAATGTGCTAAAAACAAAAGAAAGAATATAAGGTGAAGGACCAGATCAAAAGGCAAGAAATATGGAAAAAACATAAATATAGTAGCAAGTATACAAAACTTCTGGAAGAGCCTTATGTTGACCAAGAATGAACGCAGTAATGGTTAAGGAGAGGTGAATTCACATTAAGAAATGAAAGGTTTATATTGGCAGCCCAAGGCAGTGGGCCATGTACATGCTGGTTTACAAAGTCCATTGAACATGTGGGAGAAACAGACATGTAGATTTTGCAAAACCAAATTGGAAACAGTCACACACCTTGTTGCTGGTTGAGATGCACTAATGGCAGAGGGACTGTATACTGAAAGGCATAATAATGTGGTGAGACTGTTACACTGGAGATTGTGCAAACATTATGGTATTGAAGTGACTGAAAAACACTGGAAACATGAGCCACAAAGAATCATAGAAAATGATGAAGATTACATCACATGGCATCACCCAATACCAACAGTCCAAAAGATAGATGCTAGAAAACCAGATATAGTGGTCCAAGAAAAGAAGGCAAAAGTAGCATTGATAATTGAAATCACCACACCTAGTGACTACAGTGTCTAGTGTACGGAGAGACACAAAGTCATAAAATACCTTATCTGCAGGCAGAAATGAGAGCCATGTGGAAGAATGATACCCAGACAGTTCAAGTAGTAGCAGGAGCAACTGGTCTTATAAAAAAGAATTTACAATCGTATTTAGATATGTTACCAATTCATGTAATACCGTACGGATTGCAGAAAGAGTCATTACTGGGCACATTGTGGGTGCTGGGAAGAACACTTTTGGCTAACATCAAAGAGTGAAACAATACTAATTTCATGAACTTTAATCGTACTTTGACTTAGGAATGGGGGCCATTCTCGTTATGGTATTAGAAACCCAAAAGACTTGGAGAAATTAAAAATGTGAGAAGAATATATGACTATATTGTTTATATCTGTCCATGCATACAGACAGCTATGTACACCTCAACTGTCCCCACACAAATACATCAGACAGGATTACCCTCAGCTAGCTGCAGGTGGCCCATATGTGATATATCTGCATCTGTTGTGTCACATACACACACATATATATATATATATATATATATATATATATATATATATATATATATATATATGCAACATGTATATGTCAAGAATACACACACATAAATGTGGGGAACTGAAAGACAGACAGTGATACAGACTGAGACACCGGGGGACACAGACAGAGTGAGTCACACACATGGATACCTTGAATGGCATACAGTGATGTCTTGCTGTGGACAGTGGCATACCAGTTGTAAACAGTTGTATGTGCTAGTATAAAAAGGTGAGCACCATTGTGTAACAGTACTGAGATTGAGTTTATAATATCACATCATCTGCGTGTGCAAGTATTAGGAGACTCTTTCCACTCAGTACACTTCACATTGCCCTATTTCACAAGATCTGCTGCTGTCATTCACCTTAGAAGTGCCATTGGACACTGATCACTCCTATAAGCTCTGTAGCACATACGATAACTGCATAAGACTATAGTACAAATAACTAGATAAGTAGGGGTTCTAATCTCAATACTGGCAACTGTGTGTGTGTGTGTGTGTGTGTGTGTGTGTGTGTGTGTGTGTGTGTGTATGTGTGTGTATGTGTGACAGTTGTGTATGTGAAAATGAAGTTGTGTGTGTTTGTTTTTTGTAGGTGAAACAGTTTTAGGCCATTCTAACCCACAACACTTCCCAGTGGCCCAGTTTATCAGTCCTGCTGATTTCATTCCCAGTATTGTTACCTTTGGCCAACTGTCAGCCTAGTAAGCTTTGCAGTGTGTTTGATAAGTGCATAACGCTATAGTACAAATCACGAGATAGACGGTTTCTAATCCCAGATCTGACAAATGAGTGTGTGTGTGTGTGTGTGTGTGTGTGTGTGTGTGTGTGTGTGTGTGTATGTTTGTAAGAAGAAGTATTTTGATAAGTCTCACACCCACTACCATACTTTATCAAGCCTGCTGATGTCATTCACCTTAACAGCACTTTTGGCCAGTTGCAGCCCAGCAAGCTCTGTCATGCATGTGATAACTGCATAACACATTAGTACAAAGATATATATAGGCAGGGGTTGTGTGTGTGTGTGTTTGTAAAATGTATTATTTTGACAAGTGTCACACCCACTGGCCTACTTTACAAGCCTGCTGATGTCATTCCCCTTATCAGCACCTTTGGTCAGTTGTCAGCCCAGTAAGCTCTGTCGCGTGTGTGATAACTGTATAATACTGTAGTACAAAGAACTAGATGAGCAGGGGTTCTATTCTCAGATATTTTTGGACTATTTTTGACAAAATTATGGTTTTCTGGCAAATTAGTGGCAAATCAGTAAAGATTGAAGTTAGAAAATGATGACAGACATTAGAGTGTCAGACTTAATAACCTGCAGACAATTCTTGCTGATGCAAAACCTGTTATTCTATACACTTTCTAAGTTTGTAGGAGCAATATTTAGAAATTATCCCTATTTCTGGGCCTTTTCCCACTTTTATTTATGGCTTTGTCTAGATGTCTTGCTCTAGGAGATTGAGAGGTATGTACATAGGTGTGCACTAGGCTGGTGGCCCTGGAGCCATTACAAGTCTGGGCCATAGATGTGCCCTGCCATTGTGCCACCTGATGTTAGTTACCAGTGCTTGTAGTGATCCCTGGGGTAAACTATCTATTACCCATCCACTCATCAAGATCTCTCTGCAACAGGGCCATCTAATTGCTTTGCTTGACATGTATGGGAAGTCTATTCTAGGGCATTTGCAGTCTTTGGGTGATGTATCTGTCCCCACAGCATGTTGTGTTGATTGTGGTAATGAGGTCAATGTCCCTGCAGTGTGTGGTGCAGAGAGCTTGGGATGTGTTTAGATGTAGCAGTTGTAAAAGAGCTGGGTCAGACATAGCTTTTCAGGTCAAGCAGAGATTGCCTCTAAGTAGGTGACAGGAGACATAGAATAGCTGGTGTCTTTTGAGTCTGCCTGTGTAGGAAAGGTGTTAAATGCCTAAGCTCCTCATTGTGAGGTACTTCTGTACCCTCTCCAGCTGTTGCAGGTGTCTACTGAGGTACATGCCAAATGTGTCATTATACATGATGAGTGGTCTAATGAGGGAAGAGTACACAGAGATGATGACCTATTTCCTCATGGGTGCAAATCCCTTGGTAATGACATATGCCACATATAAGGATTGCCTGACCACAGTGGCAATGTGGTGGTGAAAGGGCAGGTTGCTCTTAATCTGTGTCCCCAGTTCTCTAATAATGCCTACAGTATTCAGTGGGTTCCCATCAATGTGGTACATAGTGGGAACTGAGATATTACCAAAGGGGGTGATGATGCATTCTGTGGTGTTAAGCTACAAACCACGGTGTCCACACCAGTCAGTAGACTCAGCGAGGCCTTTCTATAGAATGTCTGCATCACGTGTGGAGTTAATGATGGCTCTCAGATTGCAGTTGTCTGTGACATTGGTCAGCGAGAGTTACTTTGTGTTGGCCTGGAGTCCTGAGAACTAGATGCTGAACAAAAGAGTACCCAGGACTGATCCCTGTGGGACTCCACTCATGACTTGCTGGCAGTCTGACTTGGAGCATGCTACGTTCACACTGTGTGTTCTATCTGTGAGCCGATTTCCAACTCCCCCCCAGAGATATAGGGGTTAATGCCTAACTTGGTGGGTTAAACCATAATCCCTGACTGAGGAATAATATCAAGAGCCTTGGCCAGATTGATGTAGGCTGTATGTAGTGCCTTACTGTGATACACAGCCCTGGTGACTGACTCAAAGAAGCCAAACAGGTTGAGCAGGTTGAGCACACATGATCTCCATTTCACAAAGCCAAACTGTGTGGGGTCCAGAGTTAGGAGATTACCTATATGTTTGTTGATCAGGTTCCTGATGATGCACTCCATAGCTGTACATATCACACATGTAAGGCTAATGGACTGATAATTCCCAGGGTCTTTAGTTCCCACACCTTTATGGAGAGGGATGACTGTACCAGTGTGCCATTTGGGAAGGACAAATCCTGAGGTGAGGCTGTGAGTGAACAGAGCACAAAGATGTGTTGCCAAGTTTCTCTGTAGTTCATGTAGAATACAGCCTGGAATTATTTGGGGTCCCATGGAAGCTGTATTCTCACCTGTGGACAATGCAGGTGTAACCTGGGAGGAGTGCACCTGAGTGCCTGGTATTCCTCTGATATTCTGACTGTTCACCTAGGGGATACAGGAGTAAAGCTGGCACTGAATGTGTTGGCAAGAATGTTGGCAATATATGTTGCCACAGTATAGGAGGTAGCATTGTGCAATACCTCAGAGCACTTCTGGGTACTGGTGTGGAGGTTCCTGATATGACTATCAAAGGGTTTGTGATCGTTGTCAGTGTCTGCTGCAATTCTACCATCATAGACAGCTTTAGATGATTCCATGAGGGATCTG
The DNA here is from genome assembly GCF_019279795.1 of Protopterus annectens. Taxonomy (NCBI): domain Eukaryota; kingdom Metazoa; phylum Chordata; order Ceratodontiformes; family Protopteridae; genus Protopterus; species Protopterus annectens. Next base: position 1,931,933,905 of record NC_056729.1, on the reverse strand, counting down.
AAGCTGTTGGTGAGGCTAATAAGGGTGTTTTACCACTCTTGGGACTCCACCTTTTTCTGCAACAGTTTCTTCCTTCTGTTGTACAGGTTATTAATGGCAGGGTACCACCTGATTGTTCTCCAGTGTTTGGAGGTGCGTGTCAGGGTTCTGTGTGGTATGGCTAGTTCCATGTATTGATGTACTTGTCTGTACAGTGCAATTGTGTATGATTTGGCAGTCATGCAGGTATTTTCCATTGGCATGGCTGTTGTGAAGTTAGCCACCTCTGTTCTTATGAGTCCAAACTCAGCTGTGGAGAAGCTGTCCAAGGTGGTTACCTTTGCAGGGGATGTTGTGAAAACTGGATTTCCATGGTGATTACTCTATGTTTGATCTGACCAGGTAGTGACTGACTACTGTTGTCAAGCAACAGTCCCATATGTTAGTAATCAACACAGGTCAAGGATGCTGCTTCCTCTAGTGGGTGTCAGAATGAGCTGGTGCAGGGCATTGGAACTGATGCATACCAGGAAGTGTTGGGCCAGTGTATTGGTGCATAGGAAACATAGGTGGGTAATAGCCTATCTGCCAAAGGCATTTATAAGCCTAGCCAGAATGTGTTGTCTTTCGCCACCCCCTTAGATTAGTTCCCTGTGCCTCTGTCCAGCAGAGCCACTGACATGATCCCCGGGGTAAACTTTCTGTTTCCCATCCACTCATCTTTATTTATCATTTGTTGACCGAAAGTCCGACTAGGTTCCACAGAGCCTGAGTTTGTTTTCAGCGGGGAGAAAGAAATGCTCCATGTGTCTTTTGGAAAATGGAGGAAACCGGAGTACCTGAGGAAACCCACGCACACACAGGGAGACAAACATGCACTCCACACAGAAGGCACCCGAGCTGAGAATCGAACTGGAGAACCTCTTGCTGTGAGGTGACAATGTTAACCACTGCACCACTGTGCCGCCCAAAGACATCTTGAGTGTCTTTCCCACTTAATGGAGGGGTTGTTGAACTCTCCTACTATGTGAGTGTTGGGTTGGACCTTGATAGATTCCAGGGTGTTGAGGAATGTGGGTTGAGAGTCTAGGGACATGGATGTGGCTCTATAGCAGGCTATGACTTGGATTGCACTACTACCAATGTCAGTTGTAATTGACATATGTCAGATGCATTATACTGAGATACTACTCTGCATGTGTGCATATCCATTATCAGTATGGAGACACCACTGCCTTTGCAGCTGTGGCCCATGTTTTGGGGATGACAGGTGTGGAATGAGTTCTAAGCTGGTTGTGCAAGGGTGCTGTCTGCTGCCATAAAACAGGTCTCCGGTACAGCACAAATGGCAGTGTTCACCATTTTGAGGAGTGTTTTGAGTGGTTGCATCTCGAGATGTAGATGTCTGGTGTTGGGCAGCATGACCCTCTGATTGCATATATGTGTAGCTGTTACAGCGGTAATGTGATTTGGACTACCACTGTAAAATCCACTATAGGGGTGGCAAGACACTTAGCCAGTACCTGGAAACCCAGGGGTGACAGTTGCATACCATCTGTGGCAAGCCATTGCAGTCTGTCAATCTTGCCATCCCAATCAGACAGATACTGGTTCCCATGAAAGTGACACCAGACACAGAAGCCAATTGTTGAATGCAATCATTTGTAAATTGTATTGAGTATCATTCTGGGTGGTGGTAGTATACTGTTCAGGGCTACAGTCATACCTGCCTGGCCCACATAATCTGAGAACTCCACCATATCTCTGGTCATTTAGTCCATGGAGGTGTGTCTCTGGTCATTCACACACACATGGACAATGGCAGAGTGATACTTGCAGTTGTTGTGGAGTGACCTGACTGGGGGTGTTATGTGTTGGATTCTGGCACCTGATAGATAGTTGACTGTTACCTCATCCATGTTCAAACTAGTGAGTGGCACATCTGGGTACATCACAATTGAGTCATCTATAATTACTGTATCAGCCAAGGTGTTTAGCCTTTGGGGCTTAGGTTGAGGGGCACACTGTGTAGGTGAGATATGTGTCCTGTGGTTTGTGCTGTGTTGTGGTGGTCAAGTGGGTGTCTGTCCTGGTGGTCTCCAATGTTTGAGTAAATGTCTATTGAGTGCCACTGTGAATGTGGGTGTGTGGTTATTGTTTGTATGTCAGAGATGTGATACTGTGCGGTCTGGAGCAGTATGTGTTCCATGTGGTGTGATGCAGGTGTTGACTGTTCTCCTCTTGACCAGCTAGTGAAGTCTTTGCTGGAGAATGCATATCATACAATATGGTGATATAGGGGTATCTCTCACAGGTCTGAGCGTTGGGAGTTTAGGGAGGGGGTTGTCTGTGTACATGATGCAGTTTCATTAGTGCCTCATAATGTCCAAGTGCACCAGGTTAATGGACAAAAGCACAAAGAACTGCACTTTAATCATGCCAGGAGGGGTGATCATAACTACTAAGTACTGAAACTATGTCTGTGAGGAATGCCTACTGCTGATTACTCTCAGATGTGCTAGAATGCTTGATAAATAAACCTGTTGAAGTGCAAAGCTATTAGGCTATCTGAAGTGCAGGAAAGAAACAAATAGCAAGATCTAAGGGAAAGACTGAAGGCAGACTTACTGGCACCTGTAACAGTTCACCTCAGCTGTGCAGTTATCAGCACCTTTGGCCATTTGTCAACCCAGTCAACTCTGTAGTGCATGCAGTAACTATGTACTTCTATACTACACATAGCTAGATAGGCTGGGGTTCTAATTTCAATCCTGGCAAGTGTCTGTGTGTGAGTGTGAGAATCAAGTACTGTCTGGGTTATACCATTTTGATTTGTATAACACCCTGTAATTGTCCCATCACCCTACTTTACTAGGCCTGCTGATGTCATTCACCTGCAAAGTTACTTGGGATTAGGAGAACTGATGTAAGCTCCATGGTGCATCTAATAACTGCATAACACTGTAGTAGAAAAAACTAGATAGGCAGGAGTTCTAATCTCAGTACTGGGAAATGTGTGTGTGTGTGTGTATCATGTACTGTCTGGGTTATACCATTTTAATTTGTGTACTACCCTGTAATTGTCCCATTACCCTACTTTACTAGGCCTGCTGATGTCATTCACCTTAAAAGTACCTTGAGACGAGGGGAACTCATGTAAGCATTGTGGTGCGTCTGATAACTGCATAACAGTATAGTGGACATAACTAGATTGGGGTTCTAATCTCAATACCGGCAACTGTGTGTGTGTGTGTGTGTGTGTGTGTGTGTGTGTGTGTGTGTGTGTGTGTGTGTGTGTGTGTGTGTGTGTGTAACCATGCACTGTGTGGGTTCTATGATTTTGCTTTGTGTACCACCCTATAATTCTCCCATCACCCTACTTTACTAGGCCTGATGATGCCATTCAACTTAGACTACCTTGATACTAGAGGAAATCATATAAGCTCTGTGGCACATCAGATAACTGTGTAACACTATAGTTGACATAACTAGATAGGTAGGCATTCCAGTCTCAGTACTGGTAACTCTGTGTGTGTGTGTGTGTGTGTGTGTGTGTGTGTGTGTGTGTGTGTGTGTGTGTGTGTGTGTGTGTGTGTGTGTGTGTGTGTGTGTGTGTGTGTGTGTGTGTGTGTGTGTGTGTGTGTGTGTGTGTGTGTCTGTGTGTTTGTATGGGTCTTTTTGGGCAAAGATCATATCCTGTTTGGCTGATAGCATTTTGATTGGTGTACCATCCATGCCTGTTTACCACCTCCCGATGGCATTACTTTATATAGCATGGTAATGGCATCTGCCTCACATGCAGCATGTTAAACCATTGTGCAGGCCATTTCAGTCCTCTGTACAAATGTCTATGGAATATCCAGATGTTTAGGTTCATAGGTTCATAGGTGTGTACTAGGCTAATGGCCCTGGAGCCTTTACAAGCCTAGCCAGAGGATTACCCTGGCATTGTGCCACCTGATATTATTTCCCAGTGTCTCTGTGGAGTAGAGCCACTGCAGTGATCCCTGGGGTGAATTCCCTATTTCCTGTCCATTCATCAAGATTTCTCTTGAAGAGGGCCAGTGAGGTGCTTTGTTTGACATGTATGGGACATCTAGCCCATAGCATGGGCAGTCCCTGGGTTATGAACCCATCCTTCTGGCATGTTCTGTTGCTTGTGATAATGAGGTTGATATCTCAGGAGCATGTGGTGCAGAGGGATTGGGATATCTTTGGATGTAGCATTTCTAACAGAGCTGATTCAGACATGGCTTTGTAAGTCAAGCAGATATCGCCTCTAAGTAGGCGATATGAGACAGAGAATAGTTGGAGTGTTTTGAGTCTGTCCATATAGGACAACTGTTTAAGGCCTAGGATCATCCTTGTGATGTACGTTTGTGGCCTCACCAGTTGTTGCAGGTGTCCAGTGAGGTACATGCCAAATGGGGCATTGTACTCGTTGATTGGCCTAATGAGGGAAGAATAGAGGGAGACAATGACCCCCTACTTCCTGGATGCAAAACCATTAGTAATCAGATGTGCTACATAGAAGGACTGTTTGACTACAGTGGCAATGTGGTGGTCAAAGGAGAAGCTGCTGTCAACCTGTGTTCACAGATCTCTTATAATTCTTTCTGTGTTCAGTGGACTACCATCAATGTGGTAATTTATGGGAAGTGATTTTTTTTCCCAAAGTGGATGCTGACACATATTTGGCCATTGAGCTTCAGGCCATGCTTCTGACAGCATACATTGGTCTCAGTAAGGCCTTTCTGCTGGATGTCAACTTCACTTGGGTAGTTAATAATAGCTCCCAACATGCAATCATCTGCAAACTTTGTCAATCAGAGTACCTTTGTGATGGCCTGGACTTCAGAGAAGTAGATACCAAACAGGAGATGACCCAGGACCAAACACTGTGGGACCCCACTCACGACTGGTCAGCAGTCTGACTTGGAGTCAGCTACTTTCACACCGTGAGTTCTATCTGTGAGCCAGTCTGCAACCCACCTAGTGATATAGGGGGGTGATGCCTACCTTAGTGTGTTTTCTATGATTCCAGAGTGGGGGAGTGGTGTCAAAGGCCTTGGCCAGATCAAGGTAGGCTGTATGACCACCTTGACATCATCCACAGCAATGGTGACTGACTCAAAAAAGTTGACCAGGTTGAGCAGGCATGATCTACCCTCCACAAAACCAAACTGTGTGGGATCCAGAGTTTGGAGATTCTCTATATCCTTGTTTATTTGGTCCACGATGATGCATTCCATAGCTTTGCATATCAATCTCATCAGGCTAAAGGGGTGATAGTTCCCAGGGTCTGTAGTTGCTCCTCCTTTGTGCGGAGGGATGATTATAGCAGTGCGCCATTTGGTAGGGACAAAGCCTGAGGTGAGGCTGTGATTGTTCAGGGCACACAGGTGTGGTGCCAGGTCACTCTGTAGTTCATGCAGAACACAGCCAGAGATATTGTTAGGTCCCACAGAAGATGTATTCCTGGACTTACACAGTGCTATTTTAACCTGTGCAGCAGTAATACTGGGTATCTGGCAATCTACTGGTATTGTGATTGGTCCTTTGTGGGGGAGAGAGGGGTAAGGTAGACACTGAATCTGTCAGACAGTATATTGGCAATATCTTTTGGCTCAGTATAAGAGGTACTATTGAGCAGTAGCTCAGAGCACATCTGGGTATTGGAGTGGAGATTATTTAAATAACTATAGAAGGCTTTGTGTTTGACTTTACTATCTGCTGCAATTCTGATTTTATAGCTAGCTTTAGAGGATTTGATGAGTGATCTCAACCTTTTGTTGAGGCAGATAAGGGAGTTGTTCCAATCTTGGGACTTCACCTTATTCCGCATCAGTTTATTTGTTCTGTTATTGGGTTTGTGTATGGCAGGAACCACCACATTGGCTTCCTGTTTTGGAGGACAGCATCTTAGTTCTATTGGGTATGGCGAGATCCATGCATATGTGTATGTGTTCATACAGTGCATTGGTGTATGATTTGGTGGTCATGCAACTATTCTCCATTTGCATGGGTGCCGTGAACTTAGCCACCTCTGCTTTAAGGAGACCAGGGTTAGCTTTGGAGAAGTAAGTCATGGTGGTTACATTTGCAGGGGCAGTGGGAAGGATGTGGATTCTCAAGGTGATTAGTTTGTAGTTGGATCTAACCAGGGAGGACTTGACTACTGGTGTAGAGCAACAGTTGACCATGTTAGTAATGACCAAATCAGGGATGTTGCCACCTGTAGCTGGGGTACAAATGAGCTGGTCCACGGCATTGTAATTAATGAATTCCAGGAAACATTGGCCAAGTGTATTGATACATGAGTAGTTTTCCCAGTTAATGGAGGGGTAGTTTAGTCACCCAGTATGAGAGTGCTAGGTTGGACCCTAATATTCTCCTGGGTGCTTAGGGATGAGGAGTGCAAGTCTTAGGACATGGTCAGAGACCTATAGCAGGCTATGACCTGAATCACTGTATTACCCAATGTTAGCTGCACCTGCAGTATCTGTGATGCATTATGTTGGGCTACCACTGTGGAGGTGTGCACATCCTTTATGAGTATAGAAACACCACTGCCTTGGGAGCTTTGGTCCAAGTTCTTGGGCAGAAAGGTGTGGAATGATGTATAGCCTGGTAGTGCTTTCCACTGCTTTGAACCAGGTCTCTTTTACAGCACTAATGTTGATGTTTGCCATTTTAAGGAGTGCTTCAAGTGAGTGCATTTTGAGAGTTACACTTCTAGCACTGAGCAGCATGACCCTCAGATTGCAGTTGTTTGTAGCTGTTATGGTGGTAATCTGATCTTTGGTACACAGCCTAAACAAGGCACTATACAGGTGGCAAGAGCCTTGGCCAGTATCCAGAAGACCAGGGGTGACAGATACAGGCCATCTCTGTCAAAGCACCAAGGTCTGGCAATCATGTCATCCTAGACAGACAGACACTGGACCCCCTTGGAATGACATCAGAAACACAGCCAACAGTTGAAATCAATCATTTTCTGCTTGTACTGGGGTATCATTCTGGGTGATGGTAGGATGCTGCTCAGGGCTAGGGTCATATCCAGCTGGGGTACATAATCCAATAGCACCTCCATGTCTCTCTTCATGCAGTCCAGGGAGGGACATCTGAAGTCATTCACACCCACATGTATAATGACATAGTCATATTTGTACCAGTTGTTGAGGGACCTGAGTGCATGCATTAAGTGGTGGATCCTGGAACCTGACAGGCAGCTGACTGTACTTTCTCCCTATTCAACAACCTAGAGAGTAGGCCTTCATTGTGTCTCACTATCAAGTCACCTGTGGCTAGTGTGTTGTGCATGCTGCTTTGCCTTAGGGGCTTTGGTTGAGTGACACACTGTTTAGGAGAGTTATATGCATTGTGATCGGTGTTGTGTTGTGGTGGTTGACTGCATTTCTCCCTTGGAGGCCTCTGCTGTTTGGGTCGATTTGTAATGAGAACCTGCATGAAGGTGGGGTGGGTGTTATTATGTGCAGGAAATGACCAGCTATTCCAGTCTTGGCTGGACAGTGTGTGGCTTCCAATTTGCATATATAAGTGCATCTCTCACAAGTCTAAGTGTTGGAGGGTAAGAGGAGAGGGTTGTCAGTGTACATGAGGTAGTTGCTACATTGCCTCAGGATGACCAAGTTCACCAGGTTAATAGGAGAAAGCACAGGGAAATGACCTTTACACATGCCTGGAAGGGGTGGGCATTACTAATAAGTACTTGAGCTGTTTCCTTGTAGAATGTTTAGTGATGGTAGCACTTTTGTGTGATACAATAATTGCTACAAGAAGTCTGGCAAATTGCTAGAGTAATAAACTAGTAAAAGTGCAGGTGAGGAGAGAACTAGCAGATGTAAGGGAAGAATTGAAGAGCAGATCTTTTGATACTGCTCAGAGGCTTACAAACAGACCTGATTACAGCAAAGCTGTATGTGGACTAGACTAGTTAAAGGAAAGGCAGGAAACAAGCGTAGACCTTTTATTTATACTATTATTTAGGCAAACTATATGTGGTCTGTGTCCCTTAACAATGCCCATGTATGTGATAACTAATTGTCCACGGTGAGGGTAGTGACACACATGTCAGCATCCAGCATAATACCTGATTGAAATATCATGCTGATACATATGCTACACTATTACTTGTCCAGGCCTGTAGGAACAATACATGACTCCACATGCTATGTGTTGTGGGTCATCTCACCATCCATGTAGGCATTCAGAACATTACACATTGTAAGAGGTAGTGTGTTATGTCCCATGCTTATAATCTATGTGGGGCATGTAATATGTATGTAGTAGTACAGTACATAATGGTGGAAATGTAGGTTTACTTATCTGTGTATTGTCAACTGTTTTGATGTTACTGTGTGCACATCACATGTGTCAGTGTGTATGACAAGGATATATCCATTTTATCTTACTGTTCCACCTGGTGGACTCAGGAGTACATATCACAGACCTGTCATACACAGTATCATGTATGCCCTCATCAACTGCACCAGGGTTGAGTGTATGTCAAAGACATGGCTGGATCCACAGGTGTTGGCAGATGAATCTGTTGCAGTTAATGTAATGGCTATGCTTGTGAGGGACTTGTTGACAGTACTGCAGTAACCTATTCTGTATGTATGATCCTGGGGTAGTACACAACACTCAGCTGACATGTCTGAGGGCTACCTGTCTGTGACAAGGGGTATGTATGCAAGGTGACACTGTCCAACAACAGTGTCTGTAACCCACTGTGGCATGCATACACACCTGGTACATGTACATATGAAGCTGTACCTTGCCTATGACATGGTCAGTGTTTCCCCAGTCTGACATACTCTCTCTTAGGACTATCTGCAGGACCACAGCCTGCAGACACACAAACACCTGGGACACAAACAGAATACAGCATGTCAGATTACATTCAGTCAGTTGTACTAACAGCAATAATGCATCCGGGCTAATAAGGTACATACACCTGTATGTGTACCCATAAGAAATTCAAGAAGACAGTACCTTACATCGGATTACATACCTACACTGTACTATATTCATCCTGTGCAACAGACCCATATTAGCATGTCCCTGCATCAATGGTATGGATGACAGGGATGTGTCACAGGTATCATCATGTGCACAGTGTGTTGTGTAGGTTTGCCAGAAGCCTAGGCTGGGCCATATAGTTAACATCACGTGTGTATATTTGGAGGGGTAGCCAATAGATGGGCTGTGCAGAGGTGCTGTGTGTGTCTGGAGGTGACCTGCCTGTGATACAGGTATGTGCATGTATGTATGCACACAGTCATGCCATGCGGCAGTCCTACACAGGGGTACATTGGACAGCTGTGGACCGTACATGGCAGGGTGTCCAGGTCACTGTCTCTGGACACAGACACGGGAACTGGTCCTGCCAAAGGTATCACTGGCACCAGCAGGCCCAAGGCTAGATACAGTATTCCTTCCTGATGGTGACAGCTGTCCACTGGATCCGTGCCCCTGACAGGACTGGACAGGACCATGAGGCCATGGCCTGCTCCGATGTGATGTGGATGGCAACCCCCCTTCAGTAGTGCTGCTGTCACTGCCACTAAGGAAGTGGGAAAGTGCATGGCCCAATATACTCTCAGCTGTTGTTGGTGATGACCTACATCTGTGTGGCTGATGCCCACCTCCCACCACATGCTCTAGCTCAGACATGCCATGGTCAGGGATTGCCAAGGTCTCACACCAGTTTCTGTTAATGACTTCAGTATTTTGACATGTGGACCCAACAAGGTCATGTATGTCACCACTTACATCAGGGAGAGTTGCATCCACCACCCTGAGTATTTGTGTGTTGTGGCATTCACTATGTGCCTGTGCATCCATGACATCCTGGAACATGCATCTGGTGACTCCTGTAGCACTTGCAACAGTGGCCTGATGAGCAGCGTTCCTCCTGCAAATACCCCTGTCCATCCACCTGTGTGGGACCTTGCCTGCACTCTGGCTATGGCCAGTGTCTATACTTACACCTGCCATAGTCACCACACTAGCCTGTTCAATGCCACCACCTGCAACTGTCCATTATCTGTGACCACTGGTGACGGGGTATGTGTGAACATTGTTACTGTGTGTAGCAATGGTGTGTACAAGAGTGGGATGCCAACTAATGGCACAAATCCATCCCCTGACAACCCCATCTGCACCTCACTATTCCTATCATCCTTGTCAGAGGTTGCAGAGTTAATAACATCATTTTCCAAAAGGGGGGAACCCAAACCCCATAGCCACCTGTGAGGGGAAGACCACATATGTATATTAATACCTGTACTTTGATGTTGGCTGGTATATATACACACACACACACACACACACACACACACACACACACACACACACACACACACACACACTTACAGGTGAGATGGCAGAAATCTGTTACACAGACCACACATTACCCACATGGTGACATGCATGACACACGGCTCTCAACATCAGCATTGCAGCCAGTTTTACTACATGTAACTGACAATATAGAGCTCTGGGATATGTAATTAGAGTTAGTATGTGATGGCCGTTCCCCAGTACAGACTGCACCCATGTACACATCATTGCTGTTCACCTGTATAACACAGTGGCAAGTACTACATCACATACTTCACAACTGTACATATCCTCACAAGATGTGTAGAAGTCTGGCTCATATGTTTGCTCTATTTCTCATAACCCCTGTGTTTCTCTGATACATAAGTGGTATGATATGAGGAGTGACATCACTGATTAATGACATACATGTGAGTGTCAGACCTCCAAACCAGTAGTGAATGTATGGTCACACAATTCATATTACACCATTAACCTTCTAAGCTTACAGTGGATATGATGTGCACACAACCCTGTTAACATGCCATGTTCTTGTAATATACAAGATGAGACCGCAATAATGCATCCAAATATGTTACCCACCTTTCATGTGGCATATGACCCGTGCAATCCAATCAATAAACAAACAATTGTTATATGTAATATATAATGACTGTAATATGTACACTATCGTGATTGCATAAGTGTGCACACCCTTACAACGATACATTATTGAAGCACCTTGTAAGTGGCTTACAGCATTCACTCTTCTTGTGAAGGTATCTATCATAACGGCACATTCTAACTTGGCATTATTTGCCCACACTTCCATGCAAAGGTCATCCAACTCTGTCAGATTGCAAGGGGAGCTCATATGCACAGCCCTCGTCAGGTCACACTGGGGTTTTTCTATCTGGTGTAGGTCTAGGCTCTGGCTGGGCCAATCCATAACCATGCGTGTGTTCAGGTGGAGCCATTCTTAGGTAGCTTTGGATGTATGCTTCAGTTCTTTGTCATGTTGAAGGCTGACATACCTCCCCATCCTCAGTGCTGTTGCAGATGCCTGATGGAGTTTGGGCAGACGTGGGTGTTATTTGGAAATGTTCAGAATTCCCACCACTGTGACTATAGGCCCTGTTCTGGCTTGGAAATGGCATCCCCACAGAAGGCCACAGCCACCAGTGTGATTCACCATGGGGATGTTGGTCTTCAGGTTATGAGAGGTGTTGCTTGTCACCACACATACCTTTTGGTATTGTGGCAGTGAGATTGATCCATAGTCTCATTACAGCATAACACATTTCCACACCTGCCTTTGGGAGACATGATGTGCTGAATTGCAATTTGTATCCACCCCCTGGATGTTTTATGTATGGGGAAATGCTTCCACCTTCTGACATTACCCCATTGGCCAGACGTATGCAGAATATGGGAGAGTGTTCTCACAGGTAGTACACAACATCAGTACTAGCAAGAGATTCCTGCAACTTCCTTGGTGTTTCTGTATGTCCCCTGGCAACCTCCCTGACCAGGTCTTGACATGTGTTGTCATCATTTTTGGAGGGATGTCAGGTTCTTTTCAACATCACTGTTGTCCCATATTCAATCCAGCTTTTGACAACTGTCTCCACTGTATTCCATGGTGTATGTGATGCTGTGGTGATGTTGTTCTACCCTAGTCTTTACTGATACCTTTCAAATATGAGATCCCTTTGCTGCTTTGTAAGCTGTCTGACAGTAATGTTTCACACATGTCCCTACCTAGGCCATTTGTCCACCCATTTTGTTGGTCTCTGTCCAGAGGTCTTGTACTGACAGGGCACGAGGTATGCTAGAGGGATGTTATGTTCTCATCAGATAGGACCCTGTGGTGACCACTGTGATGCAATGCAGTTAACCCCAACACAAGTGAACATGCACATAAAGCAATATGGCTATGAGTGACAGTTGTGTGCATGGTACATTGCATGGCCTCCACATGTCTGGGGTATTGGCAAACCACAACAGATCAATTGCATACTCACCAGCTGCAGGCTGCCATCCCACATGCAGATCGGAGGGACCTAGGTAGTTGGGGGAGGGAAGTATTGTCAGCAGACCCACATGTGGCATTGGTACAGGATGGATGCAGCATTTCTGCACATTTACAGTACAACCTCCAATACTACACAATTTGCTGTCCTTCACCATAGATGTGCACATCTGTACATTAGAAAACCCCATCCACAACTGCAATCTGACCTAACCCATGCACATAGATACTCTACAATTACAAGTATGTCTGGTGCAATAGTCTAGTAAATTGCACTGGGGCCTTACCTGCACACTCCACATCCATTGTCTGAGTGCCACCCACTTCCAGTATGTGGGGGGTCTGTACTCTGATATTGTACTGGGATGGGTGCCCCAAGGTACCTGAGGAGCTCCCCAGTGGGTATCAGTGAGGCTGCAAGGCCAGATCCACACCTGTGGCTGTGCAGTCCGTAGCCACTACAGCAGCCCTTTGCTGGGCAAGGCGTATGAGGTCACTTTCCCAATGCCAGACCTGCTTGTATGTTCATGCGTGCAGGCCAACATCATTTACCTGTGGACAAGGTTGTCCCACAGGCCAGTCCTGCAGATGTTGCTGGCTCCAGCCAAACATTATGGCATGGTTCTGTAGTATGGCTTCTATGACTATATTTGTCTCAGCCACTGAGAAAGTTGACCTTTGCTGATGTGACATTGCACATGGAAGACATAAAAAGGGGGACACATCACAGGACCTCATACATTTAGCAACAGTATGTACAGACCCTGCACAGCTACTTTGAATAGCAGTAGCCACCACTCACATCCACACCATACCCCTGTACTGTATCAGCACTGTATCTGCTTGCATTGCACTGCTGGTGCTGAAGTATCATATTCCCTCCAATGAGGGGTAGTTAATTTTCTACTCCTGTACTCCTCATTCATTTATGTGTTGGGGGATGAAATTGGCCATCTTTCATGCAGATGGGGTGTGGATGCGCCAAGGCTTGGTGTGACTACATTGTGTAATGGAGCTGGAAGCACATGGCTGAGTTCATGTAGGATGCAGACAGGGTTGTTATCAGGTGCCATGGATACTAATGCTTGTTTCCTTTCCGTGGGCAATATGTACCTGCTCACTGGTGATGAGGGGAGGGGTGTGGGTGCTGTGAATATCCAGCTATAGTGCTGCTGAGCCAGGGGGTGATGTTTACCCTTATCCTCTCTGCAGCAGGTTGCCTATAGCTGTGTTGTGTGTGTATGTGGTCTGATTAGCCACCATTACAGGGTGGGTTGGTTTGTTGCCTCAGAGATTGCAGACATATGTGAAGATGGACTTGTGATTGCCTTTGGTGGATATGTCCAATATGTACTCGTAGTTAGCCTTACAGTACTCCACCTGTGACCTTATATGTTTGATTAGACAAAGGCTGACTTGATGCCAAGTTGGTGCATGTTCCTGATTTGCTCTGTATGGCCAATATAGGGAACAAGTCTGTGGTTTGTGTACTGCTGCTGTCCACCACAGGTGTTCAGCCTACCTTGGAGGGGGTTGATGTTGTCCTGTTGGGTATTACTGAGGCCATAAAGCTATGTAGGTGCCCAAATAGTATTGTGTTGTGGGCCTGGACACAGCGGCTTGTTCCAACATATGGGATGCCCTTAATGTGGGCCTTGCCCATTTCTCTTGCCTATGTGGGGGACATTATGGAGGTGTGGGCCTACAGCTTCACATACAGTAGATGGAAATACATCACAAGACAGGACATGTGGTGACAACCCAACAACATGGGGGACAAGGCTCCAGAATTTGGTACAGATTGTATGTCATTACTGCTGTCATACACATGGGGGTTGCTACATTGACAGGTTTTGTCTGGGCATGTATTTACTGGGTGACTTGACATCTAACAGTGATATGCCTCTGGCATACCTTTCAACAGCCATGTTGTCCACAGACTGGCCAGATGTTTGCCTATTATGCTTGGTCTGTTCCTTGAGCAACATCTGCTTTTGTGGGGTTGGTAGGATAATGTGAGGGTTGTAGTCAGTAAGTGTTGTAATCCATTGGCGTTCCAGACATCAAATCCTTTGGGGATGTGATGTTACAACAATACGTGTAACAGCAGCTACTGTTTCAGTTTGTAACACCATTATGTGTGATATGTCCCTCTTTCAAGCACCCTGTGCCACAAGTATGCCATGCATTATCCACATGTCCTGCAGTACGAGGTGCAGAGGTATCGTATATCAGTAATTACCAACTGCACTCCAGTTATCATGCCAATGACCTGGCAGACTCCTGGTCATGGTATACAGCGATGGTCAGGGTTGTGGGTCCACACCCTAGTAATCCTGTGGAAATCTGGACATATGATAGTTATGTCTGTCTGGCCATTGTGAACAGACTGCCAAGAGTGTGTAGCAGTGTTGTGTGTATATGTTTGTTGGGCTGAGAATGGAGAGTAGCAGCTGTGAGTGCCATGTATACTTTACCTATCTGACACTGCATGCTTCTACAGCTGCTGGTGGTTTATCAGGTCCATATGCTTGTAGGAGCTGACTGTGAAATGTCGTGTAACACTTCAGGATTCCCAGTACACTGTGAATTTGGGCGGTATATGTAGGGGTACTGTGTGAGTGCCAAATGGTATGTGGTTGCTCACACAGTATTATACTGTCATGTTCAGTTTGCTTACTGGTATGTCACTGTGACTGTGGTGCACTTGTTTGGGGGTATGCACTTTCACACCAGTGTCTGTTTTCCATTAGTGTTACATCCCTGTAGTGCCTGTTATATTTGCTAATGCATGTGTACAGCCCCAGAGCTGGACCTGGGTAGTGTTATATCAGTCTGATTCTAGTCTGGACCTTGCTCGGTAGCTCAATGTAGTTTCCCTAATGTGTTATATCCACATATTCATAGGATGTCCAGTTGTGTGGCCAATGATGTAGGGATTGAGGTCAGTAACTAATGAGAAGAAATTGAGTCCTGGAATTGTGATATTTTAGTTGATATATGTTAGGACATGGACTGTTACTACATGAACGTTCTCAGTTTGTCTACTGACATATTTTGGACATGTCCCTATTTTCAGGCCTTTGTCCCCCTACTTTGTCAGGCTTGAGCCACATTCACTGCACTAAGGGATTCTGAGCATACCTCAGACCATATTTATAAACAAATAGCATACTTCACCAGATATTTAGATGATATTTTTATACTGTTTAAAGGGAACACAGAACAAGCCGAACGTTTGGTAGACTACTTCAACCAAACAATATACTTCCTAGAATTTACATACAGCTATCATGAGAAGTAGATAGCATATTTGGATGTACTGTTAGTTAAGAACACATTAGCTAAAAAGTATGAAGCAAGAATTTACAGAAAACTTTCATATTCTAACACGTTTCTACACTTCACAAGTGGCCACCCTTTCCACCAGAAGAAATCGGTGGTCAAGGGACAACTTGTCAGGACAGCCCGAATGACCACTACAGAGGAGGATTTTAAGGTAGAATGTAACACATTGAGACAAATGTTTATTAGAAAAGCATACCCCAGTAAGTTATGAAATTATAATGGAAGTGATGAATAAAAGAAAGAGTGGAACTTATCAACCTATTTTGAGTAATAAAGAGGACACAACTGAAAACATAATTATAGTTGTAAGAATTAACAATCCAACAGAAAACACTGGTAACAGTATAATAAATAAAGAACCGGATGGTTCAAGTGTTAATTTTGTTATTACATACAACATTGATTTCCAACATATTAAAAGTATTATATGGAAAAATTGGAACATCATTACTCAGGATAAAGAACTTCTTGAGAAATTAGGATTAGTTCCGAAATTTATAACACGAAGAGACAGGAATTTCAAAAACATATTTGAAAATTTGGAGAAAGTTACAACTAAATGTAAGGGCATGCAACAATGTTATGCCTGCCCGTACTGTAAATATATTCATGTAGGTACATCAATAGACATTCAGATTAACAACAGTAACAACAAAAAAGTGTTGAAGAGTACGGGCAAATTTAACTGTAACTCTAAAATGGTCGTATATTTATCTAAGTGCCTACACTGTCCCAGTTTCTATGTAGGCAAAACTAAACGTAGCCTGAGGGACAGAATATACGACCATCTATATAGTATTAAAAAATGTAATCAGGATAGTGCATTGGCTAAACATGTTCAAGAAAATCCTAGTCATATTTTTAAATTTTGGATTTTAGATCAAATGGCACCAAAAATAAGGGGTGGACCAACAGAATTAGAATTAGAGAAGTTGGAATTAATATGGCAAATACGCCTAAACGCATATAATGAGCCCGGACTCAACGATATGTGTTCAATTATGCCTATCTTAAAAATTAAAAGTTTATTTAGATAGTAACATGCTAGCATCTGTTTCATTGATAGATATGTATGTACTGCTGTCTAAATAGGAACAATGGTATTGGGAAGCCTAATAACTGTTGTTTTTATCATTATTACTACTATTACAATGGTTAAGAAGACTTTTGAAAACATATAAATAACACATGTATTTATATTACACTAGGATGATTTGAAATTGTAAATGGTTTTATTTGCTCTGCGATGCCTTTAGTGTTTTTACCTTAAGTACTTTAAGTATTTTTAATATTATAGCATAGCCCTTTTAATTTGTAGTAAGCTGGGATCAGCTGACTTGACATCATAGATATTTAAATCACTTTGTAATTGTATATACTTTCTGGATTTACTACACATGTACTTGCTTTATACAGTGATCACTACTGTTTTTAAACATTTTTAAAACATTTATTTAATTTTGTGGCAAAAAAGTAATTTCTCTGCTTGTCTGCTTTTCTAGTTCTGTGACTCCAAATTGCTTTGAAGAAGGGTGAATTAGCAGGGACTTAGTTGTTTGTTAGTTAGTTGTTTGTTGTTTAATCTGCACTTGAGTGTTGCTTTGGCTGTTCTTTTACATTAATAAATTCCAGGATCATCCATCTTGTGGCAGAAGGTGTTTACCTGATTTCTCTGAGTTGTGAAGCACTGCTGAAAGCTTAAATGATGGTTGTTTATTAGCTAAAGGGCACAGTAGTCAGTTTTTAAGTTTTTTTCTCTGTTATAAATCAGGCAAGTTTGCATGGAGCTGCCTACCATAGAGCAGCAGTTAGCAATGCCCTGTAAAATAGCAAATGCCTCAACAGTTAAATTTTCCTATAACGTTAGGATTAGATCTGAAACATGTTAAACACTGTGGCATTGTGTAGAAATAAGCTTAGAGCAGCTAGCTTGCACACTGAATAACACTACCTAATCACAACATTATATAACATCTTGCCCTTTACCCCAGCAACTAGTTTGTTTATTAAATAGCAGTACATAACATCTTGCCTTAACCCCAGAAACTACCGTTGGAGAACCCCATTAAAACCAAGTCCTTAATCCTAAACAACTTACATTATTACAGGACCAGGTAACATGGATATGCAATTTCAAAATATCTCTGTGGCGATTTAATGGCAAGACTCCTTCTCAGCAGCCACTAAACACATACCAAAAGCAACATCAAACATCTCACATAAGCCAACACCCAGTGGTCTCCTATGTGCAAAACCCATAAGGCAAGTATATACTTTACCTAACACTCTTTTCAATGGGGACTCCATTGTGAAACACACAGATGCCCCACTCACCAGGTTAGGCAAGGAGAAAATAATGGAAGAATGGAACATTACTACCTATCTAGAGCCAGGATCCACAATATCACACATGTACTCAAGTTACTGCACCCCAGGTACCAGTATAATTCCATAATAGTCAGTGTGGGTGTAAATGACCTGAGACTTGCTTCACCGGACTATATGTAAAAAGACATAATGGATCTTTTGGAATATGTGTCACAGATAGATTTGAGTCTTGCATTAAACATCATTCCTCCATCACCAAGGATGATGATACGTTATGAACATAAAATGAGTTATTTCAATAACTGGCTTAGTTTCTGGTGTCACTCCAGGGGGATCCAATATCTGTCAGTATGGAAGGAAGAGGTCAAAAGAACACGCTGCTTTGCCAAGGTTGGGCTGAACCTCTCCCCCTATGCTTTTGGATATAGGCTAAAACTTAATCAACCCCTTAGAGCCTTTTTTAGATAATGCCCAAAAGACAAAACTACCAACATAATGAAAAAGTCTACAAGCAACCTTAAGTTATTACTGCTGAATACTCAGAGCCTAAACAAAAAACTCCACAGCCTTCAAGGCCGAGAATGTAGCTGTCTATGCCATGACTAAGACTTGGTTTAAAGCAGTACAAACTACACTGGAAGGGCAAGGCTGCAGTGCCTTTTAAACATTTAGACCAACAACAGCACAAACTGGGGCCAAAGGGGGTGGAGGCGTCTCAATCTACATTAAATATACCTCCAGGTTGGTTAAACAGATAAACACCATGGGGCTCATCCACATGCAAGTCACCATACATTAGGAATCTCACTTAGCTACTTAGTCTCTAAAGTCTAAAGACTGTTACATAAACCTACTAGAGGTACTCACCATCGAACCAAACATCCTATTCATGGGCGGGTTTAACTATCCCTCTACACTTTGGGAAATATACACTGCCTCAAACTCACAGGGCCAGTGCTTTCTGGTTGTTATTAACACAAAAACTATGGAACAGATAGTGCATGCTCCAACCAGAGGATCAAACATAGTGGATCTTGTAGTCACCAACATGGGAGAGAATTGCACACCACCTCATGTCACATTCTCACTAGTGAAGTAGGATCACAAAGCTGCCTCACTTCAGGTAAAAATCAACCCAGAAAATCCAGGTAAATAAGTAATGTAAATTACATTCTATTATGTGTCAGTTTGTCAAAATTCAAGGCACCCCTCAACTTCGAGACCACAGCTACCCATGCAGAACTAAAAAAAGAGTTCCAATACAAACTTGTGAATAGCTGCATAGAGGTTGCTGTCCATACTAGAAATAAAACCAAAACAAACCCAACTGGTGGAAACCTCACCTGAAAAGGGTATATAACAAAAGAAGAAGCAAACTCATGGCAAAAATCAGGAAGAGAACTCCGCTTAAAGACAAGTGCCCTCTTATACAAATAAACAGCAATCTAAGAGCTTGAATTAAGTCCAACAAGACCACCTACATGGTCAGGATAGCCTTGCAGGCTAAGGGCAATCGGAACTTTATAATCACAGTGTCATTGAGACCTGGCAATTTGTCAGCTTGTCATAGAATTTGCCAATTTAATTCTCTAGCTTAAAGAATGGTGTAGATATCTTCACTTAAAGCAGCTGGTCTAACATAATCATAATCAACAATGCAATATTTACAGACATTACATTGAAACATTCCATATGTAGTCGTGACATTATTATATGATTCTGCAGGTACAGTATATCTCATAATGCATTTATGGGTTTGCATATCAACAAAATGGTAGCATGATTAATACGAAGAGATGGAAAGCCAAGCTCTTGTAGACCAATAGGGAATCAATGAAAGTCTTTTAACAGAGTATATGATGCTACTTGTTTATGTTGAGTTAGAAATATCTCTATTTAGCTGAAGTGTTTGTTTGGCCTGTTTGCTGTACCCTGCCCGAATATTGCTGATCTCTGCCTGCATTTTATTTTGAATTGAAGCTTTTCATTTAAGGTTTGGTCACTTCTATTTTGTATCTTATTCTTGTATTGCATTTGTTTTGTTTGAAGTTTTCTATTCTGTTGGAGCTGTAAGAGGTTTAGCTAGGGTCAGTTAGAAAAGTTACCAAAGAATTTCTTTGCAAACAGTGAATGACATAAGTTAATTAGTGGAAGGAGCTGAGAAACAGAGTTGCTCTTTTAGTTAGAAATACCTCTGTTACGCTGAAGTGTTTGTTTGGTCTGCTTGCTGTACTCTGCCTGAATATTGCCTATCTCTGGCTGCATTTTATTTTTCCCTCCCACCTGCCTAATTGTTGTTGTGTTCTTAAACTTGGTGACTTTTGAGTTGCCCGTCCCTACTATAATTCTGATTTTGGGCACTCCTGCCAGTCCCATATCATCAGTTCATTCTACTGAGTACAACAGGATCATTTGGGGAGGCCCACCCCCCTTAGTTTCTCAACCATGTATTATCTTCTGTTTCCTCCCTTCCCACTTAACCTAAAAAAATGCACTTTATTCAGCTGCTTTTACTGTATTAGTGTTTCTTCCTACTTTATTAATTTATTTTGCTTTTGCTACTTGTTCTTAAAAGCATTCAGCTGCATTTATTCTGTTGCATTTATTACTTCTTGTTAGTAGCTGTTATTCTAAGCCTCTTGGTTTTGGTTTAAGCACTTGAGCTTCAGGCCAGTTGTTTTAGATTAAGAAGGCTTGTGGTCTGCACTCTTGTGGCAGGAGAGGTAGCTTACATCCTTCTTAGTTGGGAATTGCTGGTTGAAGCTTTAGTGTGCCTGTTATTCTAAAAGTGTCCTAGATGTGATTTAAGCACTTGGGCTTCCAGCCAGTTATTTTACATTAAGAAGGTTTGTAGTCTACACTCTTGTGAGAGGAGGGGGTAGTTTCTGCCCTTCTGAGCTGGGAATTGCTGGCTGAAGGTTTATTGTGCCTGCTTATTTGAACTGTTTTTTTTTCTGAAATTGGTACATTTTGTTTGCTGTAGCATAGACTAGATTCAGACCCGCTGAATATAGGTCTGTTTGTATAACTTGAGCACTAAACCAGGCCGTCTTTTGTTGGAGAGGGTTCCACTGTACCCTACTGGCAGGAGTGTGGAGTTAGAACTCCTCTGATTGAACGTTGCTGGAACAGGGCCACCCAACCTTAGTTTCCAGTGCCTCTGTCGAGTAGAGCCACTGGAGTGATCCTCAGGGTGAATTTTCTATTGCCCATCCACTCATCGAGATTTCTCTTGAAGAGGGCCAGTGAGGTGTTCTGTTTGATATGTATGGGAAGTCTATTCCATAGCATGGGCAGTCTCTGGGTTATGAACCTGTGCCTCCAGCACATTCTGCTGATTGTGGTAATGAGACTGAGGTCTCTGGAGCGTGTGGTATGGAGGGATTGGGATTTCTTTAGATGTAGCATTTCTAACAGAGCTGGGTCAGACATGGCTTTATAAGTCAAGCAGAGATCACCTCTAAGTAGGTGATATGAGACAGAGAATAGTTGGAGTTTTTTTATTCTGTCCATATAGTGTTTAAGGCCTAGGATCCTCTTTGTGAGGTACTTTTGTGGCCTCTCCAGTTGTTGCAGTTGTCTAGTGGGATACATGCCAAATGGGGCATTGTACTCAATGATTGGCCTAATGAGAGAAGAGTAGAGGGAGACAATGACCTCTTTCTTCCTGGATGCAAAACCCTTAGTAATGAGATGTGCCACATAGAAGGACATTCTGACCACAGTTACAGTGTGGTGGTAAAAAGAGAGGTTGCTGCCAACCTGTGTTCCCAGATCTCTTATAACGCCTTCTGTGTTCAGTGGACTACCATTGATGTGGAAGTTCATGGGAACTGGGTTTTTCCCAAAGGGGACGATGACACATTTTTTGGCATTGAGCTTAAGACCATGGTTCTGATACCAGTCGTTGGTCTCAGTGAGGCCTTTCTGTAGGATGTCAACATCACTTGGGGAGTTAATAATGGCTCCCAACTTGCAATCATCTGTGAACTTTGTAAGCCAGAGTCCCTTCATGTTGGACTGGACTACTGAGAAGTAGATACCAAACAGGAGAGGACCCAGGACCGATCCCTGTGGAATTCC
Organism: Protopterus annectens; assembly: GCF_019279795.1. Taxonomy (NCBI): domain Eukaryota; kingdom Metazoa; phylum Chordata; order Ceratodontiformes; family Protopteridae; genus Protopterus; species Protopterus annectens. The sequence goes on along the minus strand of NC_056729.1, from coordinate 1,931,911,788 downwards.
ACTCGTGACTGGTCGGCAGTCTTTCTTGGAGTCAGCTACTTTCACACTGTGAGTTCTATCTGTGAGCCAGTTTGCAACCCACTTAGTGATATAGGAGTTGATGCCTAGCTTAGTGAGTTTTTCTATGATTCCTGAGTGGGGAATAGTATCAAAGGCCTTGGCCAGATCAAGGTAGGCTGTATGAACCACCTTGCCTTCATCCACAGCTCTGGTGACTGACTCATAGAAGTTGACCAAGTTAAGCAGGCATGATCTACCCTTCACAAAACCAAACTGTGTGGGATCCAGAGTTTGGAGATTCCCTATATCCTTGTTTATTAGGTCCATGATGATGCGTTCCATAGTTTTTGCATATCAGACTTGTCAGGCTAATGAGGCGATAGTTCCCAGGGTCTGTAGTCGCTCTTCCTTTGTGGAGAGGGATGACTATGGCAGTGCATCATTCTGTAGGGTCAAAGCCTGAGGTGAGCCTGTGATTGAACAGGACACACAGGTGAAATGCCAGTTCACTTTGAAGTTCATGTAGAACGCAGGCAGGGATATTGTCTGGTCCCACAGAGGCTGTATTCTTGGCCTTGGACAGTGCTGTTTTAACCTGTGCAGCAGTAATACTGGGTGTCTGGCAATCTGCTAGTATTGTGATTGGTCCTTTGGGGGGAGAGGGGAAAAGTTGGCATTGAATCTGTCGGTCAGTATATTGGCAATATCTGTTGGCTTGGTATAGGAAGTACCATTGTGCAGTAGCTCAGAGCAAATCTGGGTACTGACGTGGAGGTTCTTTACACAACTATAGAAGTGTATATACTTCTAACTGGTATTATTATTATTAATTATTACTAATTATTATTATTATTAGAACTATAGAACTATAGAATATATTGGTTAATTTGTTTAAATCAATTTGCTCTTCTTTGCTACAAAAGCAAATTGAAGCCATCTGCTGATCTCTGCAAAACGTAAGTAGAATTTTTCACTGTATATTGCACTTTTGAAGTGCATTTTTACCATATCACTGCTTATTTTAATTTTTTTTTCTGAAATTGGTGTACTTTGTTTGCTGTAGCATAGACTAGATTCAGACCTACTGAATCTAGTTCTGTTTGTATAACTTGAGCACTAAACTAGGCCATCTTTTGTAGGAGAGGGCTCCCCTGCACCCTAGTGGCAGGGGTATGCAGTTAGAACTCATATGATTGAAGGTTGCTGGAACAGGGCTCAGTTTTGAGCTTTTTTATTGGTTAGTTTGTTTAGCACAATTTGTGTTCATTTGCTACATAGCACCGCATGTGTGCATCGCACACTGCCACACATTTGTAGACACCACTGGTGGTTACAGATGCAACTGCCACACTTTTGCCTGCAAATTTTCTGTTAGTACTCTGCTGATGTTCTATTGGTGAGTTCTTGTGATTGTCCCTCACTAACAGGTGATACTTTCAGTGAAAATCCTGAGGTACCAACACAGATCCTACCCACTAGCCCTTCATATTTTTGCCCACTTCTCCTGTCCTCTACTTTACCTGTTCCTTCCTGCCCTCCCCCAGTTTTCTGAGCACATCAACTTACCTAGTATTATGGATGGACAATTTCCCACAGTTTTGCCAGCCAGCCTGGTCAACATAGGCATCCTGAGGCAATGTAGCAATTGCCTCATATAGACTGATAACCCACTTCTTCTAATCTACACAAATTCATTATGTGAGAGATGCATATATATATCACAAACCTAGAATCCAGGCTGTCTTGCTCACCAGTCAGTTCGTATGATGCTAAGCAGGTTGTCAGCATGTACATCTCACCTCCTGCATCTACCAAATCAAAACACATAAAGCTACATATGCGGAGGTCCTTCCAAGAAGCTTACCTAAATATCAGAGACCTCCCAAGCACAAGGATGTTTCACAACAGAACAGCGATGCATAATATATCACACACCAGTGTCTCACCAGTCAAGCCCCTAAGGCATAACACAAAAACAAACATTAGTCATAGGTGACTCAATTTTGGGACACAAAGATGTCAGGATCCCCCACATTTATTTTTATTTTTATTTATTTTATTTATTTTGTTTATTTTACATTTGTTTACCGGGAAAGTCCGACTGGAACGAGGTCTACTTACAGCGGAGGCCCGGGGATAAAAGCTCCACATCAAATAATATGTACACTGGTAATTTTACAATTAAAAGAATAAAATCTTACAATTAGTATAAAATTTACAATGTTTTTTTCCAAGCAAACTTAATTTAAACATAGTAGACCCTGGATGGCAGAAATTGGGAGAGGAAAACTCCAGATTTACCAATGCTATCAAAAGATATATCACAGAAGACATAACAATTTACACATAGTAGGCCATGTATGGCAGTGTTTGGCAACAGTATTAAAGAGAAAGTGAGCAGTGAAGAGAGGAATGTAGGAAGAATTGGTGGAGAGCAGGAAAGCATTATGTGATGCAAGGACAGAGCCAGGATTGCAAGAGGTGTGACTTAAGTAACATTTTGAACAGTAAGATAGATGATGCAGAAGAGATATTTTGGGGGAGGTTATTCAATTTCCTAGTGATTGTATGAGAGAAAAGAGCTTTCCCTGCAGTATTGTTGGCTTTGGATATGCAGAGCAGGGTTTGTTAGATGAGTGTAGTGAACGGTTTGCTGAATATTGGTTCAGTAGTTGGTTTAGGGCTGGAGTTTTGTGGGGACTGTTTAGTATATTAAAGGTGAGAACTAGTTGGTGGTAACTGATTACTTGAGGGGGTTCTAACCACTGTAGCTCCTTTAGGGCAAGACAGTGGAAGCTTCTAAAAGTGGAGTTATTTGCAAATTTTGCAATCTTATTGTAACAAGATTCTAGTTTTTCTAGGTCTGTTTTCCTGATGTGAGTTAGGATTGGTGATGCATACAATAGGCTAGACAAAAGGTGGGTTTGGGCTAGGGTGATTCGTACTTGGTCTGATAGGAAGTATTTGTGTTTGTATAAAGTTCCTAGTTTTTTATGTACTTTTTTAATGGTTTGAGAGATATGGACATCAACATTAAGGTCCTTATCTATTTCAACACCAAGTAGCTTAGTATGGGGGGAGGGAGAGATTTTGGTTCTGTTTTTGGAGGTGATAGTGATGGAAGGAGGTGTTTTTCTGGATTTTTTGGGGTGAAAAGAAGTAATTTGGTCTTGTTGGGGTTCAGAATTAGTTGGATATCAATAATACATTTTTCCACGGAGCAGAAGGACTCTTGGGTTAGTTTTTGTAGAGTAGTTATGGATGCGGCTGAGCAGATTAGGGTTGAGTCATCTGCGTATTGTATCAGTGATGCATGCAGGGTGAAGGTATGTAGTTTGTTGGTGAAAATGGTGAATAGTAGAGGCCTCAGTATTGATCCTTGTGGAACACCTATGGTAGAGGGTAGTAGGGGTGATAGTACACCTTGCCATTTGACTGACTGTTTTCTGTCAGAGAGGTAGTTTTTGAACCAGGCAGTAGTGGAGGGGGCAAAGGACATGGTGGACAGAGTGTCTAAAAGTAGGTTATGTGGGACCATGTCAAATGCTTTAGATAGATCTAAGAATATGGCTGATACAAAGTTGTTGTTGTTTCTAAGTTGGTTAACCTGGTTGGTAAAGGAGAGAAGAGCAGTAGTTGTACAACGGTTTGGACGGAGGCTATGCTGTGTGAAGGAGAGGAGATTATCTGAGGTTAAGAAGTGCATCACTTGGGTGGGAATACATTTCTCCAGGAGCTTGGAAAGGGGGGATAAGACAGCAATGGGGTGGTAGTTTGATAGCTCATAGGAGGTGCCGCCTTTGTGTAGGGGAATAATATATGACACTTTCCATAGTTGGGGGATGTAGGCTTCTTGTATGGAGCGGTTTATAAGAATTGAGACAGGGTAGGCTAGGGACTCTGCAGCTAATTTTAGGAAATTGGTGGGTAGACCATCTGCTGCAAGAGTGGTAGGTTTCAGTTTTGAGAGTAGTTTTTTTAACTGTGGAGGTTGGTACAGGTGAGAGTGAAAAGGAAGGTATATTATTGTTATCTATAATGGGGGTGATTGTAGAGTCATTGTTAGATAGCTGGGTGGATAATGACCGAATAGATTCTGTGAAGTGATAGTTAAATTGAGAAGCTATGCTGTCATTGTCAGTATTGGTGCTGGGAGTTGGGGTGGTAGTTTTTCCAGTTTCAGAAGGGAATTGATAGCTTGCCAGAACTTTTGAGGGTTTTTGGGATGTTTGTTTTGGATATGTAGGAAGTAGTTTTGTTTATCCATTTTTGTTTGTTTTTTGGCCTGATTCTGAAGTTGTTGATATTTTTGTCTGTCTTGTATGGTATTATTCATTTTCCAGATTTTCCAGGCCTTATCTCTACCCTTTAGTAAGGCTTTTGTAATTTTATTTATCAAACGGGCATAATTAACTTTAGTTCTAAGTTTCCTAATTGGAGCTACTGTATTTAGAACATTCATAAAAGTACTATTGAAGAACTCCACTGCCTGGTCTAATGCTAGAGTTTGTAGTGGGCGCCAATTGCATTGTTGTAGCATGCTGTTAAGAATTTGTGGATTTAACCTGTGGTCATCTCTAGTTTCTTTATATAGTATGGGTTTGGGTATGTTTACCTGTTTACGAAGGAGGAATGTGGGGTAGTGGTCACTGAGTTCATCAGGTAGGCAGCCCACATGATAATTTTCTTTGGGGAAATTAACTGAAGTCCAATCGAGTATGGAATGGTTTTTGGATTTTTTGTCAACCCTGGTGGGTTCTTTGATTAATTGTGAGAATCCAGATAAGCTAATATGGTTTGAGGGATTGTTGGAGTTGCAGGCTAGCCAGTCTAGGTTTAGGTCACCTAACAGGATAGTTTCTTGGGGAAGGTTGGTTGTAGCCCATTGTAAAATTTCCTCTATTGTGGGAGAATTATTTCCTGGAGGAATATAACTGCAGAGGAGGTTGATTCTCTTTTTGTTTTAGAGGGACATAATGGAGCCTAATATTTCAGTATTCAGAAATGTGGGCAGTGGGGTTCTCAGAGGCTGGAGGTTGTGTGTTTTTAAATACAATTGCAGCTCCGCCTCCCTTTTTGGCCTCTCTGTCTAGTCTTAGGATGTTATATCCTAGGGGGAGTATTTCTTCATTTTGGGTGGTGGGTTTTAGCAAGGTTTCAGTAATGGTTAGTATATCAGGGGGTATTGAGTTATGCATGTAGGTCATGTAGTTTGTTGGATATACTTCTTGAGTTTAAATTAATAATAAGTAGGTCTGAGTTCTGTTTGTTTGGGAGAATTTTGTTGACCTGGGGGTTGGGGTAATCTCTGAGATTAGTACATGTGTTTTAAGGGACAGACTGAGTTTTATGTCATATGCTAGGTCTGTATGTACTCTAGTTACTGTGTGTTTATTGAGAGGAAGTATGGTGTGCGGTTTGTATATATAAAATAATGAGCAATCATTAAATAGTGTGTAACAGATTTCAATATCTTTGTGTGTAGGTGTGTGCTGTAAATGTGTGTATTATGGGTATGGTTTAATGGTATGTTAATTATGTAGCATGTGGTGTAGTAGGCAAGTGAGAGTTAGTAGTATTACTGGTAGTATTCCTGCATGATTTGTTTGGGTGGAGGTATTGTGTTTAGCAGTAATGTTTAGGTAGGTAAATAGGTTAGTGTGGTTGGGGTTATAGTAGGTCTGAGATTGGGTGGTGGTGAGGAGGAGGTGTGGTTGGGTGTAATTATAGGAGGATGCTGATTGGAGGGCGAACGGAGCGGGGTACAGCCCAGAAGAAGTGAGGACTGTGAAAAACTATCAGTAGCTGCAGCTCATACACTTAAATTAGGGTTGAGTTGGAGCTATGTAGTGTAGGCAATATTTATATTTGGGTTGGCCAGTCCAGGAGGGTAGAGGGAGTTAGCATAGAACAGATGGGGAGAATCTGTGGAAATAACTAATATAGTTGGGTAGAAAAGTTGGGAGAATAATACTGTGCGATCAGTCTGCAGTGGTCTGTGCTGCCACCTAGTGGCAAGAAAGAGATGGCAGACTGAAGGATAGAGTAATGCACATATATTAATAAGGTATTATAAAACTAGAGGGGGGAGAGTGTCCAGCGAGTTGCAGTAGGCTGCTAACGCACACACGGGAAGTCAGACTAACAACTACTAGTACTATTTGTAGGATACAAGTAGATTTTACAAGGCTACAAACATTCACACTTCTTTAGAGTACAGATGCTCTTTATTACGGCAGCGTTCAGTGATGCATAGGTAGCAGATAAATCAAGGGTGTCTTCTGGATGAGGCAGGGAGGTAGTCCTTGTGCTTTAAAGCAGAGAGGGAGCACCCAAGGTGGTAGAATTCACACTTCTTTAGAGTACAGATGCCCCTTATTAAGGCAGCGTTCAGTGATGCATAGGTAACAGATAAATCAAGGGTGTCTTCTGGATGAGGCAGGGAGGTAGTCGTTGTGCTTTAAGGCAGAGAGGGAGCACCCAAGGCAGTGGAATTCACACTTCTTTACAGTACAGATGCCTTTTATTACGGCAGCGTTCAGTGAAGCAGAGGTAGCTGAGAGCTCTAGGCCGGTGAATCCTGGGGTTTTAAAGACCCCTAAGAATAAGCTTATTCTTACGCTCCTGCAGAACTCTTGGACTAAAAAAAGCAGATAGAAGAAGAACAAGAGTCACAGGTGTGCACAGCCAAAACAACAATAGAAGGAGATTTGTCAGAGACATTTTCTGACAGCAGGGAGGTAGTCCTTGTGCTTTAAGGCAGAGAGGGAGCACCCGAGGCAGTAGACGGGAAGTGAGTAAAGCAGCCCAACCGCTGGAGCAGCATGGAGGGATGTGGATGCTCAAACCATATTTTAAAAAAAATCAACAATCACATCACATACACATTCAAGTCTCTCAACAACAGATACTGTTATGACTCCATCATAGTCTGTGTTGGTGTAAATGACTTGAAATGTACCTTACTGGACTACTGGATTGTATGAAGAGAGGTATGACTGAGCTCTTGGATTATGTGTCTCAGGCAGGTATGTCCCTAGCCTCAAGCAGCATTTTACCTTTTCCTAGGATGATACCTCAATACAAACACAAAATGATTGACTTCAACTTGGTTAGTTTCTAGTTTCATTCAAAGGGGATCTAGTATCTATCAGCCTGGGATGACGTGGTCAACAGACCACGTCATCCCAGGCTGACATGGTCAACAGACCTTGATGCTTTTCCAGAGATGATCTTCATCTGTCACCCCTGAGATTTCGGTTACTGGCTAAGGCTCTTGTCATCCCCATAGCACCTTTTTTAGGCAATGTCATAAGAACAAAATTCTTGACATAAAAATATTCTCTAAAAACAAGATTATGCTCCCAAAATGCTAGCAGTCTAAACCCAAAAACTGCACTCACTGGAAGCAGTCCTCACCCTGAAAGATGCTGACATTTGTGCAGTCACTGAGTCCTGGTTTAAGGCTGGGGAGAAAACCCCAGTTATACCAGGTTACACTTCCTTCCACACATTCAGATCACAACCTAAATGTGTGAGAACTAAATAAGGTGGTGTATCAATATTCATTAAAGATAAATACATATCTAGATTGGTTAAACAGCTAAATTCCCTTGAATTACTTCAGGTGCAATTGTCTGTAGGTGAGATCCCTCTTCAGGTCATTGCCATCTATAGGACCCCTCCAGGAATCAGGGCATCCACTCATCCAAGTTGGATCTACTTGAATCAATCAAGATACAACCAAATACCCTGGTTTTGGGTACTTTAATTACCTGTCCATAGACTGTGCAAATTATACGTGTTCTAACTCACTTATCCAAAAGTTTCAGGACTTTGCTAACTCCAATGCCCTGGATTAGCTGGTTGACACACCCACAAGGGGCTCAAACATCCTGGACCTGGTGACCATCAATATGAGGGAACCATTGCACCACCCTCAGTGTGTGGCCATCCCTGATGATATCTGACCACAAACCAGTCTTGCTAGAAGTAACTATAACATAAGATGCCCCTTTAGCAACAACTAGACTAAAAATCTTCTCCAAGGTGAATTACAGCCTCTTACATGATGGCATAAATAGCTTCACAGCCCCTCCCCCCACTGTTGGAAAAGAAACCTATGCTGAGTTATACACCAATGATTTATACAAGCACCTGTACCATTGTAATGACTCTGCCTTACCTGATAGAACCAAAGCAAGATCTTGAAGGAAAAAGAAACCTGCCTGGTGGACAACTGCCATTAATAGGCTATGCAATAAGAGAAAGAAATTGCTGTCTAAGAGTAGGAAGGAATGTTCTCAAAACTGGAAACACTCCCTCCTCAAGCAAAAAAGACTCCTAATGAAGTCCTCTAAAGCTAACTACAAATCCAAAGTAGCTTCCCTAACTAAGGATTACCACAAGGCATTTTTTAGTTACAGCCGTAACCTCAAAGGTAAGGCCCAGATTTGCACGAAACTCATTGTATTTGTACCACATATATAGAACCTGTGGATATAGCAAATCTGCTGACTGACAGGTTCAGAGAAAACTTCACTCCCTTGTCCCTGCCACATATACCCCAAAGCATACATAACACCTGTCTTCCACCTAGCATCTCCAAAGAACAGGTCTCAAATGCCCTCTCTAAGGCCAAAAACACAGCCTCTATGGGACCAGACAGCATCCCTGGCTGTGTTCTACATAGGTTAAAACAGGAATTAGCGTCACCATTGAACATGCTTTTCAATCAGCGCTTAAGCACTGGCTTCATGCCAGCAGAATGGAAAATAGCTACCATCATCCCTTTGCACAAAGGAGGTGCATCCACGGACCCCGGGAACTATAGACTCATTAGACCGACCAGCCTTATCTGCAAGGGCATTTCATCATGGATCTTATTAACATATTTTCTCTTTCTAAGCATACTCATGGATGAGCCAAGGCACACACCATAGCATCATACATCAGACTAGTATTGTACCTCTTGTCCCTGCACTATGCATTCGGCTTGCATCTTCTAAATGAACTGTCCTACAAAACCGGAAAAAGTCCAGCACACATAAATATTTGCAAATTTATTTCCCTGAGATTTAGAAAACCCTATCCTCACCCAATAGGGAAATACAGGTGGGTAATACGCATTCATCTCAGATGCTATCATCACAGACCAGCTGATATGCTTGAGTGAACAAATGTCATAGTAACTTATCTGTGACAATATAGTCTGTACAGGAAATATTGTCTACATAAAACTTGACAACCCAGTTTTTGAAGGGGGCTTTCATGTGTTGGAGCTGTAAACCCACGCTCCACAACTCTATAAAATAACTTTTGAGATCACTCAGTGTTGAAGACAAGAAGGAAAAGTAATTTCTTGCTCAGTTACACGGCTCTAAAAGCAGAATACAGTATGCTACTACAGTGAATCTGACTAAACAAATGACTTTTTGAACCTCACCTTTATTAGACGTGATGAACTTCCAGAATTCTGAATACCATATCTTGTATATCTGACTTTATGGTCTTTCATCAAAGTGTAACAATTGTGCAGAAGAATCCAAAGCAGTGATATTATAACCTCATGGGATGCAGAACTTGAGAATAGCCAAAGAGCAAAAGTTTAGAAGGCCCAATTCCACAAAGCTGAGATTCTGAATGATGTCCATCTCTTGGAATAATGTCAAAGCAAAAATAATTGTGAAATATGTTAAACAATGACCTCCTGGTCAGAGCACAGCTGTCTGCAGTGAAGGTATTCATGAATCAGGCAATGAAAGCAACCACAACTACAGCACACTTGACTTTCTGATGAATCCCCAGAGTGTGAGGGGCTCTTCATTCCTTATTTTCTGCAACCAACAAGAAAACAGGAAGGTGAGCATCACAGTCTTAAAGCTACATTCTGGAGGTAAAATGACTTAATCTTAACTGATACCCAGCCATTTGAAAGCAGAAGCTTCAGGATCCTTTAACCAGAGATGATAGCTACTATGCAAATCTTCTTCAAAGGGGCACCAGAAACCAAAACTTTGTGAAAGAGACAATGTTCAGAACTTCCAAAGCAGCAGGGTCAAATAGAGGATGTCTGAGTCTGTCAGTCATGAACCAGTAGCTCAAGGAAGAGAATGATTCTTTGAAAATGAGGGAAGAAGCAGTCCCTTCACCCATTTAGGAAACTACTTAACTAGCCAAAACTGGGCAACTCTTCTGTTTCCAACAAGGTCATGATGTGCAGTGATGTCTGAGATGTGTCGTGACCATGATGTACCTCTGAACCAAGTCATACCAATGCAAGAAATAAGACAGAATCAACTACAAGGAGATAGAATGAGATATCATATGAAATCTTTCTACTAAATTGCAGGACTTCTTTCACTTAGCAATATATTTTTGATGTGTGTAAGGTTTCTGTTTGACTTTACACACTTCTCAGATGTTCATAAGATCCATTGAGTCCAAGGAATCTAATTAAGAAATGAGGCCATAAGGTAGCGTTAGTTGCAAACTCATCCAGGATGAAACTTCCTAATTTATAGTGACAGAATTTGCTGCACTGCAAGTCATCAAATGGTTTATAGTCTCATCCTGTTCAACAAGATATGATGACAAGGAAGTGCCTTTCTCATTCCTGTCTGATATATGTTGTTAGAGATGGAAGTGAGGAGAAGAGTGGAAGGGTGTGGAACTACATTTCAGTTAGAAAAATATATAATATCTTATAGGATCATAGGAACATAGGATGTTACTAGGCTAATGGCCATAGGACCCTTACAAGCTTAGCCAAGTTCTACCCTTATTTCCATAATCAGCACCTATTGCCCCTGTCCAAGGGGGACACAGGTAGAACCACTGTGGTCAGTTTATGGTTACCCATCCAGTCATCCAAACTGGGTTTGAAGAGGGCCAATGAGGTACTCTGTTTCACATGAAGTGGAAGTCTGTTCCAAAGGTGTTGTAACCTCTGAGAGACACAAAGCACTAAGGAAAATGAAGTCAGGGAGAGCAGCAGGCTCAGACAAGGCAACAGCAGATATGAGCAACATGGTAGGTGAGTTAGGGGAGGAAATAGCTCCAGGGGGTACTCATAGCAGAATGGAGAGGAAGGTTATCCCAGATGACTAGACAATAAGCAAACTAGTGTCAGTCTACAAGAACAAAGGGGATATCTACAGCTGTGGGCAGTGTGGAGGTATCAAACTCCTGTCACACTGCATGAAAGTTTTAGAGAGGGTGATTTTTAAATGAATATGTGGTACAGCGGTAGCGTTGTTACCTCACAGCAAGAGGTTCTTCTGTTCGGTTCTCCACTGGAGTGCCTTCTGTGTGGAGTCTGCATATCCTCCCTGTGGTCAAGTGGCCTCCGAAAGACATGCGTGAATGGGCGTGCCTTCGCTGAAGGTTGGGCATCGGCCTGGCAACTCGGCACCATAAAAATTGACTGCCAATCATTAGCAGGCCAGAGTTCCGCTGTGGCAACCCCTAACTGAGAAAACCCGAAAAGACAAACAACAACATGTACAGTAATAGAAAGTAAGATGGGAGATGAACAGCTCAGATTCAGATCAGGATGTAGCACAACTGACCTGATGTTTGCAGTGAGACAGATAGCTGAGAAGAAGCTAGAGATATGACAATGTCCCCAGAAAACTCATTTGGGAAGTTCTGTGATAGTTCAAAGTCCCAGAAACATTGGTACAATCAGCGCAGGCTATGTATAGAGACCCAATGACACAAACATGAACAGTGTTCGGACTCATAAAATGGTTTCCAGTAGGAGTAGCATGCATCAGGGTTCAGCTCATACTGATCATGGACTAAATTAGCAAACATGCTGGAGGGAACACATCAACAAAGTTTCTGTTTACAGACAATGTGGCATTAGAAGCAGACTCTGAACACAAACTTCACAAATGATAGGAGAATAGAATGCAAAACTTTAGGCATGTGGGATGAAAGTGAATACAGATAAGACAGTTGTAATGACAGCAAATGAGGAAATCAGAAAAAGCTGCAACTTGTGATAGAAAGGAAAACAGTGGAACAGGTTAACAGCTTCAAGTATCTGGGAGGGCTGGTTGATGGGGAGGGACGTCTGAATCAGGAGGTCAAAGCAAGTATTAGAGGGGCTACAGCCAAATGGCACAGAGTGCCAGGGTAGTTTGTGACAAAAAAATGCCAAAGAAGCTGAAAAGTAAGGTGTAAAAAATGGTGATGTGACCAGCATCACTTATGGTGCATAAACTTGGGCAGTGAAGACAGAGCACTTGAGGAAGCTAGAGGTGATGGAGGTGAAGTGCTTTAGATGAATGGTAGAATGCTCACTGTGGGACAGATGAAGAAATGAGGACATCAGAACAGAAGCCTTAGTAGCTCCAATTTCAGAGAAGGTCAGAGAGAACAGATTATGGTGGTTTGGGCACATGTTCAGGCCAACATAAAATAATCTGGTGATGCAGATTTGGGATAAACAGGAAGAAAGGAAAAGGAAGTGGTGCTTCCAGCAAGGAGATGGATAGAGTGTGTGAAAGAAGGCCTGCTTTTGAAAAAGAGTGGTTACAGTTAACATGACACCCCAACCCCGTGAAGAAAAAGGGGAAAAATGGGCTTTACTCCATACATATCGCCTACTCCGAGGTGATCTCTGCCTAACATATAAAGCTATGTTAAACTCAGAGCTGTTGGACATGCTACACCTAAAGAAATCCCACTCCCTCCAAGCTACACACTCTAGGGACCTAAACCTTGTCACCACAATAAACAGGACATGCTGGAGGGATAGATTCCTGCCCCAGAGACTTCCCATACTCTGGAACAAGCTACCCATCTATGTCAAGCAACGTTCCTCATTAACACTCTTCAAGAAAAATCTTGATGAGTGAATGGGAAATATGAAATGCACACTGGGGATCACTTTTGTGGCTCTGCTCGACAGGGGCACAGGAAAATAACTTTCCTGGGTGGCGTAAGCTAGGGAACCTTGTTGGTTATGCTTACTTTGGCTCTTGGGCCGATAGTCTAGTACCTACCTATGAACCTATGATGATGAAGAGTGGAAGGGTGTTCAGGAATCTTCCCTGGAGCAGGAGGGAGAGAGAAAATATCCATCAGTACCTGCCAGCAGATACATAAGGATAAGGCTGTGAGCCATAGTTCCTATAGTACAGGGTTTGATTCCCTCTGCTCTCATTTGCCTACTGTGTGACTTTGAACATATCACTTAACCAGACATTGCTCCTAGGATTGTGCCTGAAAAGGAACTGTGTGTTCAGTGGACCTACCTGGTAATCTCCTTTTTTCCTGGTAAAAACTGACAGAACAGAAGGATAACAACATTATTTTGGGTGGTGAGCAGGTTGATCTCCAGTGTACTATACCCCCACAAGATACTGAAAAGACTGGGCTCCTCAATCCCGATCTTCAGGTGAGAGGTGAAGCTGCAGCTCTAGGGGGTCTTCTGGTGAGATATAAGGTTGGTGCATGTGATTATGGTTCATTGACATAGCATCAGTGCAATTAGAACTGTGGCAGACCACATGGAAATCTACTATGGAAGTCATGGAAAGATTTATGATAAAAGTCTATCTTGACCCCAGAAACTAGAAGGTATTCCAACTTCTCCATCACCTACTACACCAAAAAGAAATGTAATCAGGACAGAAGAGCCAGTTAAATGAGAGGTCATAGTCCAACAATGCAAATAAGAGCACCTTCCTGCTCACTATTTTTAAAGTACAGACTTCCTAAACTGAAAGGGGGGGGGCTGAGAAGTTGCTAAGGTATCTGGAGTCTAGGTTATTTAGAACGCATACCATATGAGTTATCTCAGGGTGCTTTGTAAAGATTTCACTCCACTCTTTTGGGGGCTTGTAAGGGCATAGTCCTACCTGGGAGCACAGACACAGGGAGCAGAACCTGTGTAATTTCAGGTTATAGAAATAACATCTTTAAGAACATGTTCAATGTGTGGAATTACCCTAGGCTCTTCCTCCTTCTTACCCAGATACACTGTTCTGAAAATAAAAGGGAGTGTCACAAGACAGTCCATATAGGACTTTTTTAACCTGAGAGTTGCTACAAAGGAGTTTTTTTGGGGGGGTGGTTAAAAGGAGGGGGATAAATTATCACCTTTATTTTTCTTTGAGGGGGTGACTTTTGAGCCTTTCCCCCATGATGTAATAGAGAAGGAAGAACCTCTTTCTCCTTAACTAACTCTCAGCCAATGTGCATAGGTCAGGGTGCAAAAGTTAAACACAAGAAGATGAGCTATTGTTCTCTGGTATCCAGGGTTGTTGTACTCTTGTCTGGTTTAATACTGGTGTCAGAATTTTTCTTATGGTGTTCTCCTTCATTTGTTCAAAGTTTAAATTTATCTAGATGCTTAAGTTCTAGCCTTATATAAGTGAAAAAATTAACATTCATAACATAATAAATAATGCTCTCTCTCTCTCTCTCTATATATATATATATATATATATATGTTTATTATATATATATATATATATATATATATATATATATATATATGTTTATTATATATATATATATATATATATATATATATATATATATATATATTACTAAGTATGTATAAAACTTATTTAAAATGTTAAAGTAGCTCATAGGTGATTACTAGGCTAATGACCCCAAGGGGCCTTCTTAAGCCTACCCATGCTTTTCAAAAATCAAACCCTGGACCTTGTGTCTGTGAGGCAAACACCTTAACCATTATACCGACCCCTAACCCTTAGATGCATTTTTGAGGACCACTTAGGATCATATGGTATAGATGATTCCCTGAGCCACTAACATAGTTGATTCCAAAGGTAAAGGGCTATAAGGTAAAATAATAATTATCTAAGGACTCTGACCTCTGATGTGGGACTACCTGCAAGCATCAAGGTGGGAAAGTTGAAGATATGAGCATGGAGATAAGAACTAACAAATCTTTGTCCTCTCTGATATTCTTTTCTTTTTTTATTTGTTAACCAGGTAAACACAGAACATTACCTATTTAAATGATTTGCTCAGTTATGCGGGGAACAAATGGAGAATAAGGGAATCATACCCAGTACTTCAGGATAAAACTCATTAGCAGTGCATAACCTCAGTCAAGTGTGCTAAATTTCCATATTTCTATCCTGGGGAAGAACAGCATGCATTTGTTTTAAATACAGAATAAAAGATTTGATTTATTACAAAGTAAACCATCACAGCAGCTTCACAGTCACAGTATGTTGCTCAGGGCATACTAACTCTGTAGTTTTAAATGATAATCAATGGTTTTTGACATCTGTGCACACAATCTGTGGCCATTCATCATTCAGATATCACTGTCATGGATGGCATATGATAAACTGAACTGTCTGAGTTTGCAAATGGGCTGTCAGCTGCAACTCCTGAAAATAAACACTGTAGTCAGTCTGTATAGTCCTACTCCACATTTAAGGGATCAGTTAATAAGCTGTATATCAAACCACTGTAAGTGGGTGAGTGCATCTCCACAGCAAATAACAGGCTAGCCTCTGAACATATTCAGAATAATGTTCTTCCAGTGTAGCTATCAGTTCTGGAGAAAGGTAGTGAAGCCCCAGTCTGGTTCTCTCCTTTTCCATATCTTATTCCAACAAAATTCTACAGTGTGGCATAAAATATTCTAGAAAGTTACTGCTGTTGTTTGTCTTGACAACATCAAAGTGCATGATATTATTAGAGAAAATATTTGGTTGCACTCTTACCTGCAAAATCCAATTTGAGTGTCTGGTAGGACATTAGCCTTTTACTAGATATGATGGTTCTAAATCAAGATTGATTGTAATATTCATTGTGTTATTTTTGTGGCCCTCCTAAAAAGCTTTCTTAGCAACAACTTGTATTTCTATCAATTCTTGTCTGGCTAGGATAGTAGCTTCTAAATGGAAACTATGCCTAAAGATCTGTACCAATGGTAATACTCCTTTTTCTGTTCATAGGTCCATAGTTTCATAGGTGTTTACTAGGCTAACAACCACTAGTGCCTTTTTAATCCTAGCCATGCATCCCAAATCTGTGACAAATTCTGGTACCCTTGATAAGTGTAAGCAGGGGCTTGGATGAGAAACATTTCCAAGTAGGGACCAGGGAGATGAACCATTTACAAGCTGCCTGTGTCCACTGGAGACACAGGTGCCAAACCATGAATTAATTTCCTGTTTCTTATCCAGTTGTCCAAATTTCACTTGAATCAGGTTAGGGAAGAATTCTGCTTCACATGGGGACCCTGTTCCAGTAATGGATATTCTCTGTGATACATACCTGTCTCTCCAGGAGGCCCTGGTTATATCACAGCCAAGGTTTAAGTTTTTAGAATGGGTAACTCTGGTGCTGTTTGTTTTGTGGGTATGCAGGAGGTCCATTAAGGTGACATCTGACAATGTCTTATATGCCAGGAACAGATCTCCCCTCAACAGCCTGTAGGAGACAGAGTATATGGATAGCGATTTGAGGTGGACTGCGTAGGACCTGTATCCATTTTACTGGATTTATATCATAAGTTTGAAGTCTGAAAACTTTGAATCTCATATGCTCGACATCATATGAGCAAAGTTTTCAAACACCGAACGTTTCAATGGAGATTGCCATAGGGAATGTTTCCCTCCACTTCAATGTAGTGCGATTTCGAAGTTGGTATATTTAAGTAGCGGGGGGTGCAATGGGGGCTTGCCCCCCTGCATAGAGCATTCAGGTAGGTTTTTTTGTTTATATTTTAAGTTCAATGTTTGAAAACTTCACTCATATGGAGTCGATCATATGAGATTCAAAGTTTTCAGACTTCGAACTTATGATATAGACCCATTTTACTGGCCCACATGATTGCTGATCATCTAAATTTCACTACTGCCCCTTCATTCCCTATCAACATGTTGAGAACCATCTGTGTCATGGCTGTAATCCAGTCAACCATGATTATTTTTATTTATTTCATTTATGAGCTAAACCTTCTGACTAGCATCTGACAGGAAGGCTTGCTGCAACTTCCCTGGTGAGTGTATACATTCCTGCCCATGTTTCTTAAAGGCTTGCAACAAATTGCATGTAGGCAGAGACATGTACATTTGTGGCCCATTGCTGCATGATATACACCTCTCCTTTTAATAGGTACAGGTACCACAACAGACTGGGCCACATCCATCCCCTAGGATAGATGAGCTAGCATCAGCCAATCACCTGAATCTTCCCTCACCTGGTTCCTTCAGGGCCCATCCATTAATTGATTTCATATCATCTAGGTTATAGGCCACGCTTTGTCCCTCTGTACCACAGAGATGAGATAAGGGTAATATTCCTTTAGTAAGAATTTTGGCCTTCTTAGAATAGCCTCCTAACCAATAGTGAGCCCTAGTATTTTTACTGCTCTTCCAGATATTTATCTTTGGGTTTTTATTGTCATCACATATAACACCTTTCTAATAATGAAACTTTTGGGATTACCCAGAAACCATTTTCTTCTAGAAACTATCAAATCAAAGGTTAAAAAATGTTACACAGAAAAGCAAAAAAAAAAAAAATCAGCAGATAGAACCCTCAGATAAACTGGAGTCATCACTGTGTAACACCTTAAACCTCCTTTAAAGGAAGCCCATGGAATATATACAAATGACCTTAGGGGCATTCAAGTGATCTAATTCTAAAGCTTCTGAATGGCCACTGATTTTTTTACTATTTTTAAAAGTTGTTAATGATGCAGTCAGGACTTTAAAATCAAAGCCAACAAGATGAAGACATAAGATGCTTCTTCCTTTATGTGGATTCATCAGTACAGCATAACTGGCTAACTTGACCACGAGTTGAGAATCCTCAGCTAATAAAACAATTTAACGTCATTAAAATAACATTCCAATGTTTTCTGCCTCATACTTGCATACACAATAATTCCTAGACTTTATTACCGATATGGGAAAGCTCTGCACCCCCACAGTGTCACATCCTCAGTGGTGAGGTTGGACCACAGAGCTGTCTCCTTCAACATAAAAATCAACTTGATAACTCCAGAAAACCCTGTAACAGTTAGGAACTGTTCCAAAGCAAACTACATCTTATTAAGCTATAGCTTGTAAAAATTCAGTGCCCTTCCCAACCCCAAATTCATGGCAACCTATGGGGAATTGTTCACAGAGACCCTGTCCTACCATATAAATGGCTGTATAGAAGCTGCTGCACCTACTAAAATTAAGCCCAAAACAAACTCTAAAAACAAACCAGACTGATGGAATCCTAATCTTAACAGATTATATAACAAAAGGAAAAAGTCATGGCTAAAATCAAGAAGAACAACTCTGATAATGATAGGAGTGCTCTAATTAAACTAAACAGGAACCTAAGAGGAATAATTAAGTTCAACAAGGCCAGTTATGAGGTCAAGATAGCCTCACAGGCTAAAGATAACCATGAGGCCTTCAACAGCTACGTCTGAAACCTCAAAGTGTGCTGAACTGGTGGTCAGTGGTGCCACCTTCACTGAACAGAGCAACATATCGACTATTCTGGCTGACAAATTCAGCTCATAATTCACCTACCACTCCTCACATCCCCCTCCCCCATGAAATGCCTACTACCATCACCACCCAAAATATTAATAGAGAGCAGGACCTGATGGCACTTGCTAAGGCAAAAAACACAGCCTCAGTGAGCCCTGACAATATCCTAGGATACCTTCTAAATAGCTTAAAACATGACCTATCTAGAATACTTGAGTCACTTCAACTATAGCCTCAAAACAGGCTTTGTACCATGAGAATGGAGGACTGCAATGGTTATCCCACTTCACAACAGTGGACCATCAGCTAACCCAGGAAACTACGGTCCTATTAGTCTGAGTAGTCCAATATGCAAAGCCATGGAATGAATTATCATGGAAATGATGCAGGGGGGGTTGTCCCTTGCAAAAGACACCTATTACTATGATAAATGATCAACAAATACATAGGCATCCTTTAGACACTGGAACCAACTCAGTCTGACCTTGTTAAGGGAACGTCATACCTGCTATCCCTGGTGGGCTTCTTTTTTGAAGATCACTATGGCAATGGGTAAGTGGAAAACAGTGAGTACCACTTAGCTTGGCCTGGCTAAGAATTTCAATACAATACCCTACTTGGACATAGTTGATATACTCATCGAACTGGGAATAAACCCCTACGGAACTCGCTGCATTGCCAGCTGCCTCACAGATATGACCTAAGAAGTCAGGATGGCTGATACCCCCTTCATTAAGAGACTGGTCACCAGTGAGGAACCTCAGGGGTTCATGCTGAGACTGCTCCTATTTGGCATCTACTTCTCAAAGGTAAAGGCTAATGTCAAGGCCTTTGGCTGACCAAGTTCACAGATAACTGCAAATTGGGAGCTATCATAGATTCCCTCCATGACACAAACATCTTACAAGAGGGTTTAACACAGACAAATGATTGGTGCCAAAGTCAAGGATGAAAACTCAATGCCAAGAAATGCATTATAATGGCTTCTAGGAAAATTGCCAGCCAAGCTAATTACTCCATCACCCTAAGAGTTGACTTAGCAGTGAGGAATCTGGGAACATATGTAGACAGTAATCTGGCCTTTTTTTATTAAACAGGAAACATCTTTATTAAATTATCACGTATGACATAAGCAATCTTACATTTATGTAAATGAAAATAAATCCTACCGACACAATTTCATTTGAAAACATAATACATTACAAACCATGCTGACACAACTGTAGATGCAAACATTGTACATCACTTATAATTCAGTCATTGTCAGGCAAACATTACATAGCTAATTCAAATCTTGCCTTCTTTTAAACCTCATTCCTCCTCTGCATATATTGATCCCACAATTCCCATTTTTTCGATGTAATTTGCTCCTAGCCTGTTCTAAAGTTTCCAATTCCAGTTGTTTTATCTCTGTTACTATCTTAGCTACTTCCAGTAAAGTTGGTTTAGACTTTGGTTTCCATTTTCTAGTAATTGCTTTTTGGCACCTGTCATAATTAGACTCAGCAAGGCCTTACTAGGTCTAGGCACTTCCAATTCTGTATAGTAGTTCAAAAAATAATTTCCTTAGTTACACCAATTTTCTCATCCAGTATCTCCAACAGAGCAGCCTGCAGGGAATGTTTAAAGTCTGCCAACTCATTACACTCCCATAAACTTTGTTCCTAGTTACCTCTTTCTTCCCCATCACACCTACAGAATTTGCTATCTACTTGAGGAAAAAAATCTTTGGGGTCTACTTGGGGTATAAAAATACCTATGTAAACACTTCCAAGCAAAGCTTCTAGACTTTGTTGCATATTTGGTAGACATACATATACGGCCCAATTTTTCTTCATGAATTGCTTATCCAATCTTTCTTTCCAGTCCTTTCTAACCTCCTCTGATAGATTCTTATAATCATCATGCAATA
Source organism: Protopterus annectens (assembly GCF_019279795.1). Classification (NCBI taxonomy): domain Eukaryota; kingdom Metazoa; phylum Chordata; order Ceratodontiformes; family Protopteridae; genus Protopterus; species Protopterus annectens. Next base: position 1,931,891,376 of record NC_056729.1, on the reverse strand, counting down.
TTTTATATGTTTTACTAATTATTCCTTTCATAGTGGCAACTTCTGTTCTATATTATGCTAAAAACTCTACCAGTGCTGTCTTTCATATAAGACCCTCCTATTTCTTTGTCTTTGTCTATACACTGAGGTCAGTCCTTGCTAGGGAAGGTAATCTGTAAACTGCAGTCCAAATAAGTTCTTGGTATCTTCCCATTCTATTACCTTTCCCAGTACCATGGTTCCTTTGCCAGTTTTGTCCAATAAATTCCATCCCCATCTTGCCTACTAGCTGTATCCCTAATTGCACGCACCCCTATTAGAAGAATCACCTTTCTCTATTTCCATGTTGGTTTAGTTTTTAGAATACATTTTGCTACTTTATGAATATAGCATTCTGTATGATTATTGTTATTCTTCTTAAAGGTCTGCATCCAAAATCCCAGTCTCTCCTTTTTTCTTGAGATTTCTTCTGTTATTGTAATCCCATTTCCACTTTGAATTATATAGTGTTCTGCTTATGCTGTGTATAGAAGCCTTAACTGTGTAGCTCTGAAATACCCTTTCAAATCTGGTAATCCCAATCCATCTTGTAGTATTGAAAGAATAAACTTATCCCACTTGACTCCTGACATCTCACAGTAATCTGCCCTTTGGCCAACATGTGGTCAAGGTAGCAAGAAAATCATTCTATATCACCCAACTTGTAAGTAAAAGCATGGCATCCAGATCCAAGGAAGTCATAGTGGTACTTTATTTGGCCCTTATCAGACACATTATTGAATTTAATACCTCCTTTGTCATGTACCTGAGCAGACATATGCAACAGTTAGAACAGCCACAAAGGTTCCTTACCAGTGAAATTCATGGTAGAAACACATTGTCCTTATATGGATTGCCTCCCCCGTTTCTGTACTCTTGTGTCCTACAGGTTGCTGAGAGGCAATCCAATGCCTGGCATGCAGGGTATCCCTAGATCTAGCTCTGATCTGCAAAATGAACAGTATCAGAAAACTAGACCCAAGGATTTTAATTTTGCTTGTTACATAAATAAGACATGTTGACGAGAGAGAGATTTGAGACTCAGAGGATTCCCATGCTCTGGAACAGGCTCCCTACCCATGTGAAGCATAGTCCATCCCTAACCCTATTTAAACGTAACCTTGACCAATGGGTGGAAAATTGGAAATTCACCCCAGATATGGCCCCTATGTCCTTGAAAGAAAGATGCAGACAGTAATACCCAAACTAAAATACCTCCACATAACGTCCAGAAGCTTCCTAACTAGCATATCCCCTGCAAATAAATGCCCATGATATACAGAGACACAAATGGGTTGGATTGCAGCCTTGGTGATTGTCAGCCTAGTATGTACCTTTGAACCTATGAACCTAAACTTACTTTTGTACCATGACATGTGGTGCAAAAATAGCCACATAGTATGTTTACTCATTAGGGAATATTTTCCTGTTATATTTCAACAATAAAAACACGTTTAAAATATGATTTGCATACACTGATATAATGGAAGAAAAGCAGTAAACTTTAACCTTAGATGCGTCAGTATAGGAAAAACAAGTGTTGCATCCATAGACTTTATTGGCACACCACTGCGCATCAGTGTAGCTGTTCCATTATAATCTATGGACACAGCACACGTTTCCCCATGGTAATGTCTCAGCAGTAAATACTAAGTTTATTTTGGCTACAGCTTAATAGAAATTTTATGAAGGTTTATTTTTTATTAAAAAAACAGCCCAAATACATAACAGACAAATGCGTAAATGCATTGTAGTGCTTGATTCAATGTGTACTGTAACATCAGCAAATCACTTTAAAATTAGGGATTTTACAAAATATTCTGAACAGCAATCAAGGAAACAGTAAAAAGGTCACACAGAAGAGCTAGAAAAAAACAGCAAGACCCCAGATAAAACAGTCTTCATTGTGTAATACCTTAAACCTTCTTTGAAGGAGGCCATGGGATATATGCAAATGACCCCTTAAGGATATTCAAGTGCTCAGATTCCAAAAGACTTGCTGTCGAAGTAAGTCACTCAGTATGAGATCAGATATCAGAATAACTGACGTACTCTAAGGTCATGTCCTCGAATACTGGAAGAAGTTTAAAGAAGGAGAGTGATGTTTGAGATTCACTCTTCTCTTGCAGCTTCTGTCTCTTTTTCCTGCATGTCAGCATTTGGCATTTCTAGTACCAACATTTCAATAGGTAGTCTATAAGAGATCTGATTGTGGCGACTTTATCTGGGGTTATTCTGTTTGTTGTTGGATTTAGATTTGTAGATTAGTACTCATTGCAAGCATTCCTTGCCCTGGAGGATGCTGACATTTGTGCAGTCACTGAAACCTGGTTCAAAGCTGTGGAGAGCACCCCAGCCTTACCAGGTTACTCATCCTACCGTACTTTCAGACTCCAATTGGAGGGCTAGAAAGCCAAAGGAGGTGGAATTTCAATATTTATCAAAGACATAACACCTCCAGGCTGGTCAAACAGTATGACACACAGGAGCCACTCCAAGTGCAGTTAACTATTGACAAAACACCTATTCAAATCATAGCTAGCTACAGACCCCCAACCATGACTCAGGATGCCCACTCCACCTATCTGGACTTACTTGAATCCATCAAGATTCAGCCCTCTACATTGATCCTATGTGACTTTAACTACCCAACCATAGAGTGGAAGGCCTATTCTAGCCCAAACATGAATGACCAGAGAGTCCTCGACTTTGTCAATGCAAAAGCATTGGATTAGGTGGTCAACGCCCCTACTAGAGGTGAAAATATCCTGGACCTGGTCCTAACCAACATGAGTAGCCACTGTATCACTCCTGCAGTCTCATCCTCCTTGGTAATATCTGACCATAAAGTGATCACTTTTGAAGTCACCATTTCCTCTGACCCCCCCCCCCCTTGTCAGGGTCAAATGAAAAAAAATTTCCAAAACTGACTACAATCTCCTCAGAGTAGGTATAAGCAGCTTCACAGCCACCATCCATTCAGATGAAACTAGCACTAATGTCCAAGCCTACACCAAAAAACTATATGAGCACCTACATAGCTGTATGGACTCAGCAATACCTGACAGGACCAAATCTTCTTCCTCAAGGAAGAGTAAACCTGTCTGGTGGACAGCAGCAATAAACAAACTCTGTAAGAGAAGGAAAAAAAATGCTGTCCAGGGCCAAGAAGGATCAGGTGCCAAGTTGGAAGCAATCTCTCCTTTGTCTGAACAAGCAAATAAGGTCACTGGTGAAATCCTCTAAGGCTAACTCCGAGTCCAAGTTGGCCACATCCACCAAGGACAATCACAAGGCCTTCTTCACATATGTCCACAATCTCAAAGGCAACACCTAAGTCTGCTCTGAACTGGTGGTCAATAACACCACATACACAAACACCATAGATATAGTCAACCTGCTGGCAGACAGGTTCAGTGAAAACTTCACCCCCCTGTCCCCCCATCAGTAAAGCAGGACATCCCCAGCACCTGCACCCCTCCCCTCATCACCAGGGTGCAGGTCCTTAATGCCATCTCAAAGGCAAAAAATACAGTCTCCATTGGACCCAATAAAATCCCTGTCTGTATCCTACATGAACTCAGGCATGAGGTCTCAGCTCCATTAGACATCCTATTCAACCAAAGCCTGAGCACTGGATTCATCCCAGTTGAATGGAGGACAGCCACTGTCATCCCTCTACACAAAGGTGGAGTGTCCACTGACTCAGGCAATTATAGGCCCATCAACCTAACTAGCCTGATCTGCAAAGCCATGGAATGCATTATCATGGACCTTATAAATAAGGACATTGGCAACCTTCAAACACTTGACCCTACACAGTTTGTTTTTTTCAAAGGGAGATCATGTCTATTAAACTTGGTCGACCTCTTTGAAATAGTCAACAAAGCCATGGACGAGGGGAAGAGGGTACACACCGCCTATCTTGACCTAGCCAAAGCCTTTGACACTATTCCCCACTTAGGCATAATAGATAAAGTCTCCCAGCTAGGCATCAACCCATATGTTGCCAGATGGGTAGCTAATTGACTCAATGATAGAATCCACTCAGTCAAAGTAGTGGAAGACATCTCTAGTAGTAGACCCGTAACAAGAGGTGTACCCTAAGGATTGGTCTTAGGGCCTCTGCTGTTTGGGATATACTTTTCTGAGGTGCAAGCCAAAACCAGTGGTCTGTGGCTGACCAGATCTGCAGATGTCTGCAAGCTGGGTGCTGTCTTAAATTCCCATAGTAATGCAAACATCCTCCAAGAGGGCCTTACCCAAACTAATGAATAGTGCCAGAAACATGGCCTCCAACTGAATGCCAAGAAAAGCATCATTATCCCCTTTGGGGAAAATGTCACCCCCACTAATTATCACATTAATAACAATGTACTAAACATGCAATCAGTCATGAAGGAATTGGGCACCCAGGTTGATAGCAACCTGACTTTTGACCACCATGTTGGCTCCGTTGTACGGAAGGCTTTCTACATGGCCCACCTCATAAATAAGTGTATTTCATCCAGGAACATGGAGTTCATAACATCCATGTACTCCTCCTTTATCAGACTCATTATCAAGTACAATGACCCCTTCAGCATGTACCTTGCCAAGCACATGCAGCAGTTGGAGAGACAACAGAGGTTCCTGACCAGGAAAATCCAGGGTCTCAAAGACCTATCCTATACAGATAGGCTAAAAGTCCTGTCCCTCTGCTCAGTCTCATACAGACTGCTCAGAGGTGACCTGTATCTGGCATACAAGGCCATTTCAGACCCAGCCTTGATGGAGTTGATGCATATCTATAAGACAAACTCCACTCGCGCAACCCACACACAAGGCCTTAACCTAGACTATGACATTAATAGAACTTGTTGGCAGGATAGATTTGTGTCCCAAAGACTCCACTGTCTGTGGAATAGACTCCTTCTCCGTGACAAGTAGAGTACCTCTTTAGCCCTCTTTAAGAGGAACCTGGACGACTGGATGGGAAACAGAAACTATACCCCTGGGATCCGACCTGTTTCCCTGCTGGATGGGGGAAACAGGTGCTGACTTTGAGGGTACATGGGTAAAATTCTTGGCTAGGCTTATAAGGGCCTCCAGGCCAATAGCCTAGTATCATCCTATGAAACTATGAACCTAGGCTAACTGCTTTTGTGGTCCATTTTAAGCCTAGCCAATTACCCCATATAAGAATTAAACCCTGCACCTTGTGTCTGTAAGGTAAACACCTTAACCATTACACAAAACTCCCACCCTTTCTTTCGTTTGTCAGTTTGGTTATTTTGAAATCACTCTAATGTTAAGGATATCACTGTTTGGATCCTGGTCCATGGTTTTTGAAGCTGTCTAGTACACAGAAAACCACACACAATGACCAACATACTAGTGGCACCAATAATTTAAAGAAAGAGGACACATATGTTACATCTTTCTTTTTTAAGAAGCCAAAATAAATAACCTTGTGTGGTAGAATTTTGCAATACTGTTCATTAAAGTTTACAGATTTTACAGTCTCTTTGATAATGTGTTTATATTGTTTCCATAATTTTTGTTACTGTATTTTTTTAAATATGTTTCTGAGGTGTGATCCACATTCCTACTGGAAGCAGGAAAATGTATGTGCTATTCAGTATTCAACTATTATGCTAAATAGATGTCCACATTTTTTGGGGGATGTCTGTACCTACTTTAAAAAGGGCAGTTGTCCTTATTTTATTGCCTATAGGTTGAGAGGTCTGTTCACAGTAGACATGACCTTAAACCCCCCTGAAGGAGGCCCACAGACTAGTTCACTGATGCCGATCAGCGCTCAGGCTCAATAACATTCCTACACCATTTTACAAGCTTCACTCTAGAAGGTTAATACTTTTGTTTTCTGAATTATTTAACTATTTCTTGATTCCAGGATATTCTGTACTTAATAATTTGAAACAAACTGCTGATAGACATTTTCCTAAATGAAAAAATATATATATATATAATTTTGTGGGCTGACCGAGCTAAAATATTAACATTTGGAAATGTAGAACCACTGATCTCGCTGACAGTGTAATGGGATTCTTTAATATGTGGATTTTTTATTTTAACTCTATTAATAGTACAAACAACATTCAGGTACCTGTTTAATTGCATAAGGAAATTACTATAAATTGATTAAATCAGTTTCTTAACTATCTTACTATCTGAAATGAAAAAAATAAGACCGCAGAATGTACTTTTCGGAACTCAATAATATATGAAGTTACACTGTCTAACCTGTCGACATTTACATAGTGCATATTCTGTGTAGCATTCAGTCTAGTATTTTGGCAGCTTTGGTTGCTTTTTACTCTTTCGCTGGAAGTTTGAAGTGTAGCGCTAGCATAAATGCTTTTATTAGCTGGGACTACAGTTCACATTACTGCTTCTTTTTTTTTTCTTTTAGTTTCATTACAGCGAGAACTTCATTACAATCACTTCATTACTCTTTATTTAAGTTACAATGAAGAACAAGCTGAACCTTAACCTTCAAAGCCAGCAGAGGAATAAATGGCTCTGAAAATGTCAGGCTGTGGCCTGAGCTGACTAACTTTATTATTCTGCTTCGGTTTGCCAATCTATAATACACACAATGAAATATTCATTCAGTCGCATGAACTGCGCCTGCCATTTCTGCACTTTATTCCTTTTGCTGATGACTATTTGATGTGTTGCAGTGCACTTTAAAATAAGTAACATGAAAGTATAATTGAAAAAGTGATCAATAAATTCTAGACCGAATGATTTCAGTGTTCCTTCTCATTTGCAATTTATGTTCCCCAAAGGTTACTGTATGCTCAAGACCTACTACCAACCATTTCATTAACATTTGTGGGGATGGTGATGGTGGCCATTACTGGAAAGGGACTGTAGCTGGCCATGTACTCCAAAGTATGTGACAAATCAAAATTAGATGAATCAGCTTTATTTGTAATGCAGTTTTCTAAAACACAAGCCTATTACCCTTTTTTTCTGTATAAATGTTTGCTTCTTACTAAGTATATCATACCAAGAAAACTTTCACTATTTGTTAAGCCTCATTTTATATCTATAGATACAGATGATAGTCTATTCCTGAAGGTGTGCGAATTTACTGTAGCTGTCTGACAGTATATTGGACTATGCAGTTGCTCATATTTTTTAACTTTACATAATTTGTCTTGCTTTATAGTTTAACTTCTGCCTCATGCTCCAGCCAGATTTGATTTAACAGCTTTTTTTGTTAACGCGGGTTGTGACTCCATTTTTGAAAGTCAGGTGATTTACACATTTCCAGTTTCTAAGTCCAATTACTCCATTTTAGAGATGTACAACAGCTTATAAATCATTACAGTGTGCTTACCTTTCTCTGTTCTGAATATCCTGACCATATTTTTGAAGTTTCTGCCTCAGTAAAACTATAATGCTTCTTGAAAGTCAGAATGTAAATGTTCTGCAGTACCATTTAGCATTATCATTTCTTTCTTGAAGGCATAGTTTTTGCATTCATTACTAAAACGAATGATTACAACTTTCTCCAAAAATCAAATGGGTATTTTCCTTTTTTTTAATTGCTGTGTCACATAACTCATACTTAGCTGATTTTCTAGCTGTTCTGTTAAGTCACATGCACAGATTATATTTTTCTTTGGAATAGAATAGCAAGTTTGATCATTTGTTTTATCTTTCAACAGAAAACTTTTTTTGCTTCACATTTTTTTTCTGGTTAATTTCTCAGTCTCATACAACAGTGATGAGCCAGAAAAACAGAAATGAAGATATAGTTTAACTGTACAAACATTTTATAGTACAGTGAATAAGAAAAAAAAAGTCTGCCCTTGTTATGATGAAAGAGTTTTTGTGTCCCAGTGAAGCTTAGAGCAATATTGTGTAGGGATTTATGCTCTTAGAAAGGCCTTCCTTGGTGAACAGTATGGACTGAAAAAACAAACAAATAGCCTACAAAAAAGACCCTTATGATGGTTTACACTTAATATAAAAGTAACAAATATGGTGGGAGGTTACCTGGACCAGTGCTGGAGTAAGGTCTTTGAGTAATGTCCACCAGTGAGCACATAGTAGCTGGGGCTTCGAAATAATCTGGCCATGGACAGCTTAAAATGGACATATGGTGACATGTTATGGTCTTTGGATTTGCAGGGTGAAGAGTTGATGTGAGGTCCAATGCCAGTAGGCTTGCAGGTATATGTGAAATGGACTGATGCAGTGCAGATGTTGACAGTGGAAATTGGCTTTTGTGACACAGAGCATCACCTTCCTGGTGGCAAGTAAGAATGAGCCAAAGACAGACATGAAAAAAGTACTGGCTAGCTTATGCCAGACTGACTTCTTCACAGAATACTAGCCCTGGATCCAGACTTCTTCACAGACCACTGGCCCTGGATCCAGACTACTGGATCAGTGCTGATTGGTCTGTTTTCTGGGGTTGCTCCTTATGAGATGCCCCATCTTGGTGTGGGAGCACTCACAAGTTCCAGATGATGGTTGTTCAGCAAGACTTTTCTATTACTAAAGTAATTGTCAACAGTTGCTTATTCATTTGCAACAAGTAGCTATATAGGATATTCAGGTCTCTTGGATAAGGGAAGTCAGTTACCCATGAGGGCTTGGCCTACTGACTTAGGGCTCTTACTGGGAGACTTCATTAATCAGTTGAGGAATAATAGAGACACTCCGAATCTTTTCAATGGGAAGATTATCCTTCTATAACTGATCTGGAATTGAATCTGAGTGCTGAGTTGTTAATTGACATCTGTTCTGGAGTTCTGCTGTGATACCTTGAAAGACAGCTCCTCAAAACATAGGTAGCTACCAAACACTTTATCTGAGCAACAATGATAAACTTAAATCAATTTCTGCAGGAAACTGAGTGGTTAAGTGACTTGTTTAAGATTGCATAGGAAGTAAATGGTGCATGAGGAAATCAAACCCTGTACTACATAAAGGAGATTGTTAACAACTTATTACTTTAATACTCTGCACTAAATGCCTTAACCAAATTTACAGGAATGGAAGGAACATGCAGACCGCACACAAACATTGACCAGATTTTGGGACTGAACAACACACCCTGGAGTAGTGATATAGTAACCATATCCATAGTGACACTTTGCTTCCCAAAGGCAGTAAATACAGCATATAAATATATGGACAATTTAGTGTAGTTAATCAACCAGCATGATTTTGAGAAGAAACCAGAATTCATGCAGGAAAAGCATATCCTCACAGGGAAAGCATACAGACTTTAGGCATTCAGTGATTGGAAGTCACAACTGAGCCCACACCTTGGGATTATGAGATAGAAATCCTTCCACTGAAGTACTCAGAGGCTCTGAATGACAGCACCCATGGAGAAGTTTTAGACCAAGACACAATATGTACTAATAGTAATATGTGTCTTTTGCAAGGGACAACTCCCCCTGCATCATTTAATTGAGGATTTCACCCCCAGTTTTATACCCACCCATTATGTGTCTCAAAATTAGACATACTTTAGAAAATGTTTTCGAGACATACACAGTTTCCCCATGGACTACACCCAGTAAATGTGTCTATAGCACTCTACCATTTACCAAATAGGGAACTCTAGTCAGTCATAATGAATGTCTTCAGGAATATTTTTATACAATTTAACTAGTTACAAGATTTATTTATTTATTTTTATTGCATTTGCTAACTGGAAAGTATACTGCTCTGAAGATCCTTTTCAGGGACATGATAGACCTTAAAGGCAAACAAAGACAAAAACAGTGTAGAACAATATCAGACTAAGGTTCCAGGACAGTGGTCACTTACATTTAAATTAAACGTATATAGTCAACATTATACAAACGAAATCAGAGGAAACAAAAACAGTGATCATATTGTTCAAAAACTAAAGCAGGTATTGATTAGAGTCAACATGGGTTTAAGGGACTGATTATTAGATAGAGGGAAAGCAGGGAAAGATGTTGGCCTGTTAATCCCAACAGAGAGACTGTAGTGAAGATGAGAAAAATGATATGTAAATGACTATAGTAACAAGGTTGTATGGCAGGGACAGTAGGGTAAGAATAGATGTCACAATCTAGGAGATGTAAAATTAAGATGGGTATAGGTATCCCAGAAGATGTGTGAGATCCAAACCCGTGGGTAAAAAAGTCACAGATAAGCCATTTAATAAAAATTGCAAAGAAGAGATAGAGGTTTCACTGTGTAGTACCCTAAACCTCCTGTAGTGGTGGCCCATGGGATATATTCAAAGGATCATTTCTGGACAAACAGTGTTTCTGTAATGTAACTTCTAAATGCCCGTGTCTTTTTACTTTTTAAGTCTTTATAGATACGTTTAGGCCAATAAAGCCAAACCTCACTGGCTGTGGACATACGTTTCCCCCTTTAATGACCTCATCAGCACATCATAAATGGATTGTTTAGCTATACTTTAGAAACACAGACCTTAAAATAAGCCTGATGACCAGAAACATTAATGTGCCTGCAAAATATCTCAACTAATATTCAAACAAATGTTGTGAACATTAGGAAATAGTAATGTTAGATATGAGTGGATAGTACTATCCAAACTAAAGGGTAAATAGGTCACACAGACAAAACATTAAGTAAAAAATACAAGAAAGACTCAACTAAGCTAGAATCTTTGCTGTGTAATACCTTAAACCTCCTATAGTGGAGGCCCATGGGATATATGCAGTTATAGAATGACTGCCGATTAGTATTCCAAAACGTTCACGCTGATTGGCCAGCCCAACCAGTGTGCCCTTTGTAAATCTGACATATACTAATGGAAAAAGGTCTGGTTGCCCGGACTATTTCCATTTGTATAAGTCTTGATTTTTTTTGTTTGTGTTAGGTAGCAACGGAGAAAGGAAGATCTCTGTTGCTGTAATCTCGCTATGTTATACGTTTAACATAGTGAGATATCTTTAAAAAAAAGTAATGCAGATCTTCCTTTCATCGTTGCTTTTTTTAAAGATATCTCGCATGTTAAACTTGTTTAACATAGCGAGATAGCTTTAAAAAAGGGAACGGAGATCTTCCTTTCTCTGTTGCTTTTTTAAAAGATATTTCGCTATGTTAAACTCATTTAACATAGCGAGACAGCTTTAAAAAAGCAACAGAGATCTTGCTTTCTCCATTGCTTCCTCTACACAACTCTGATGTACTGCGTAAGCATACGCATGCACAGTACAGGAGAAAAAGCCCCAGGATAGCGGAAAACTACAGAAGGGCACCACACAGGTATTATACAAAGGCATTATTTAAGAAAATTAAGTATTTTTTTCTTAAATAATGTCATTGTATAATAGCAATAACCCACATCTGGGTGTGGGTAATGCTAGATTTACCCACGGTTGTCTTTGTTTGGTCACTCAGTCTCACCCTTGTGATCAAACCACACCAACTGTGGGTAAATCTAGCACTACCCACACCCAGACGTGGATTATTGCTTATCCATAAGGACACACCAGTGTTTCAGCTACATGGCTAGTGATTGCACAAAACTGTTTACTTGTTAAGTCTTTTCTGGTGCACTCAGGTTAATTAAGTCAATCCTCACTAGCTTTAGTGTGTAGACTTGACATGGTTAACCCATTTTTAAAGCTTATCAGTGTATGCATCTTAAGTGGATTTTGGTCATACAGAGCTGATTCTCACACCATTAGATTGCCTGCAAAATATCCCAAATGACATTCAAGTGAAAAAGGGTCACACAGACAAAGCATTCAGAGAAAACTACAAGCTAGAATATTCACTGTATAATACCTTAAACGTTCTGTAGTGGAGGCTCGTGGGGTATATGCAAATGAAACTTAAGAGCAAAACAGTGTTTCAGCTACATGGCTACTGAATGCCCATGACTTTTTACTTTTATGTTTTAAGTATTTACCGATGCATTTATTCTTGTAAATCCAACCCCCACTACCTGTAGGCAAGCCCTATTTTGCCCTATTTTTGAGTTCATCAGTACAGCATAAGTGGATGTTTGGCCATGCTTGAAATATACAAAGCTTAACAACAAGCCAGATATCCATAACAGTATAGTGACTAATGCTTAGGGTGATTATTATGCATGTTTTGAATAATAAGATGTTATAATGTTTAATGTTATAAGATGTTTGAATAATAGTAATGTTAGACGTAGTTTAAGTACTTTAATCCTCACAGTATTGTGAAATAGTACAAATTATACATGCCACAGAGTAATTATACATGAGGCAGAGCAATTATACATGAGACAGAGCAATTATACATGAGAGAGTAATTATACATGAAACAGACCAATTATACATGAGAGAGTAATTATACATGAGACAGAGCAATTTTATGAGACAGAGCAATTATACATGATACAGATTAATTGTACATGAGACAGAGTAATTGTACACGAGACAGAGCAATTATACACAAGACAGAGCAATTATACATGAGACAGAGTAATTATACGAGACAGAGAAATTATATGAGGCAGAGCAATTATACATGAGACAGAGTAATTATACATGAGACAGAGAAATTATATGAGACAGAGCAATTATACATGAGACAGAGTAATTATACACAAGACAGAGCAATTATACATGGGACAGTGTAATTATACACTAGACAGAGCAATTATATGAGACAGAGCAATTATACATGCGACAGAGTAATTATACACAAGACAGAGTAATTATAGGTTCAGTGGTTCATAGGTAAGTACTACACTTGCTGCCCTTGCATTCCATTCTATGCCTAGCCAGTTTCCCTTTGGCTGCTAAAATGAACCTATCCCATTTGGTTAGAGATTGGTCTTACCCATCCCATGGTCGATAATTATATATTACCACTAATGAGGATAACTGGGATCATACCATAGATAATTTGAGGGGACCCATGCATAGGGTAAAACATTTCAGAGCTGCCTTTGTCCATTAGTAGTACAGGCGGCAGTTCTGGGGTAAATTTTCTCTTTCCCATCCATTCATCCAAGTTATGCTTGAATATGTAGAAGGATGAGCTTTGTTTTATGTGGATGGGGAGTCTTCCTGAGCAACGGTATTCTCTGGGAGATATACCTGTCCCTCTGAACAGTACTGTTGATGTTGCAGAAGAGGTTTAGATCTCTTGGCAGAGTATTTCTGATGCCATTTAACTTGCTGATGTGCAGTAAATCCATCAGTAATGTGTTGAAGCATGCCTTGTATGCCAGACACAGATCAATTCTTAGGAGTCTGTAGGATACCGAGTATAGTGACAGGTATTTGAGTCAGTCCATGTAGGACACATCTTTTAGGCCTTGTGTCCTTTTAATATGGTAGCTTGGTGGGCATCCTAGTTGTTGCATATGTCTAGAAAGATGCATGCCAAAGGGACATTATACTCACTGATTGGCCTAATGCATGCTGAGTAAAGGGAGATAATCACATCCCTAGATCTAGACACTATCCTTTTGTTTATAAGCTGTGCAATACAGAAGGAATGTTTTATGACAATGGACACATGCTTGTTGAAGGTTAGATCACTGTCCACGTAATTCCCCAAATTCTGAACAACTGGGTCAACTCTTGTTGGCATATTGTCAACGTGGTAGTTCCTGGGATTGATGACTTCCCAAAGGATGCAACAATACATTATTCTGGCATTTAGTTTCAGTCCATGATTTTGGCAACAGTTATTTATTTGGGACAAACCTTCAGACAGCAATGTGCAACATAAAAAACAACATTGTAATACTGAGTGCTTTCATTTTGGAATGCTTCATGTACATACTTGAATTTCCAGCCCTCATCAATAATTAATAAAACTTGGGAGTAGGTGTAGAAGGTTAAGGCTGAGAGTTATAGTACCTGGGATACAGAGTTTGATTCCCTCAGCCCATGTTTGCCCAATATGTGAACTTGAGCAACCCACTTAACCAGACATTTCTCCCAGGTCACGCCTGTAAAATGACTGTGTGCCCAGTGAGCCTACCTTGCTAACAAATGGGTGTTGTTGTTAACATTTTTTTTTCAATAAACATCTTTATTAAACTATCAAAGCCTGGTATATCTAAAATAAGCAAAGGTACCATCACTGTTTTATTTAGCAGCTTGTTGTGAGTTTATTGATACATACTACTTCACATAAAGAAAAACAAATACAAATACAAATGATTTGTATCAAGATGGAGTGACTAAAAGTAGTTTCACTTTTAACTAATTAGTGTAATTCTGTAATTCTGCCACTAAGGCCTTGGATATGGGAACTGGAATCATCAGTTGTGTAGCTGGACATGTCGAAAGCTTTTGAGAATATGGCAACGTTATCACTGATTCAGTGAAACAGATTTCTATTAACCAGTGTATACATGAGTGGCTCCATAAATGGATAGAAAGCAGGTACCAGATGGTGATGATTACAAATCACCTATCAGACTGGGAAAAGATTGGGGCTAGTAGCCCTCAGGGATTTGTGTTGGTGTTGTTTTGTTTTTTATGGTAATTTCTTCATATGCAGATGATATTAAAACAAGAGAATATACAACTAAAACTAGTGTTTCTGTAAAACTGAAGGACTTTCTTAATATAGTACAGACTTAGCTGAACAAACACGGCTTATGCAGTAATCAGATACATCTGGTGTGTTATTCTTTGGTAAACCTTCACCCAGAATCGATATGATGGGCAATTACAATTTAGAAATAAAACAGTACAAAACTACTAGACAGTCAAGAGGAGAAGGTTAACACCCGCACTACACTTTAAGCAACACATAGCCCTTCTAAACCCACACCACCAACACCCACACATAGCAACACTAAACCCACATAAGTGGAGGCCCTTAACATTAACCTGCCTAAGCAACAAGGACCTCCGAAGCTGAAATACAAACAAACACCAGTCATAATTAAAGTGTCATATAGCTCACAACACCAGAGTGCCACCCAACAACAGCCTATAAGGAAAGACAATATACCCAACACTTTAGTCATAGGTGACTCTATAGTCAGGCACACTGATGTCCCACTCACCAGGCTGAACAAGGAGAAAATTACAGTCAGCTGCTTGTCGGGTGCCAGGATCCACCACATAACGCATGCACTCAAGTCACTCTACAAGTACAAATATGACTCTGTCATTGTCTATGTTGGAGAGAATGACTTGAGACATACCTCCCTGGACTACATGAAAAGAGACATGGAAGAGCTCTTGGATCATGTGGCCCAGGCAGGTATGACCGTAGCCCTGAGTAGCATCCTGCCTTCACCCAGAATTATTCCACAGTATAAAGACAAAATGGTTGACTTCAACAATTGGCTAAGCTTCTGGTGTCATTCAAAGGGGATCCAGTATCTGTCTGCCTGGGATGACATAATCGACAAACCACGATGATTTGCCAGAGATGGTCTGCAGCTGTCACCCCTGGGATTAAGGTTACTGGCTAAGGCTCTTGCCACCCCTATAGTGCCTTTTTTAGGCAAAGTTCAAGGGACAAAATCACCACCGTAACAGGTACAAGCATGCAAAATCTGAAGGTGATGCTACTCAATGCTAGAAGTCTAAACCTTAAAATGCACTCTCGAGGCACTCCTAAAAATGGAGAACATCAATATATGTGCAGTAACTGAGACCTGGTTCAAGGCTCCAGAGAGCACCCCTGCAATACCAGGCTACAACTCTTACCACACTTTTTGGCCACCAAACCAGGACCGAAACACTAAAGGTGGAGGAGTGTCCATATTCACCAAGGATATTCACAATACCAGGCTAGTTGCCCAACACAATGCATCAAAAATTCTCCAGGTGCAACTAACACTAGGTAAGACTGCAATGCAAATTGTAGCTTGCTTCAGATCCCCCACCATGCCCCAAGATTCTCACTACACCATTCTAAACATACTGGAAAATATTAAGATACAACCAAACATCCTAATACTGGGTGATTTCAACTACCCTTCCATTAACTGGAAAAACTACTCGTGTACCAACACCTTTGCCCAACGGTTCTTTGAATTCATAAATTCCAGTGCCCTGGATCAACTAATCCTTAGTCCCACCAGGGGCTCCAATATCCTAGACCTGATCCTTACCAACATAGGAAATCGATGCTCCACACCTATGATCACCCCCTCGTTGGTCAGGTCTGACCATAAGCTAATCAGCCTTGAAATCCACATCGCACACCCACCTCCCAGTAAGGAAACATTTATAAAAAACTTCTCCAAAGCCAACTTCATGCTACTCAAGTCAGAAGTGACAAACTTCATGACACCCATGCAGACAGGAACTGAAAGTTCAACTGCTGAATCCTATACTAAGGCACTGTACGAGCGCATCCACTTGTGCATGAATCGTGCCATCTCCAATAGAACCAAGAAGCTCACCTCCAAAAAAAGGAAGCCAATCTGGTGGTCTCCTGCCATAAACAAACTTTACAACAGGAGGAAGAAACTGTTGCAGAAACGAGGAAAATCCCAGGATGTAAAAAACTCCCTCACCAGCCTCAGTAAGAAACTGAGATCCCTCATAAAATCCTCCAAAGCTAGTTATGAAAATAAAATTGCCAAAGATTCCAAAGACAACCACAAGGCATTCTATAGTTATGTCAAAAATCTAAATGGCAATGCTCAGATCTACTCTGAACTACAACAGAATGGCATTAAATATACTGATCCCAAGGATATTGCCAATATCCTGTCAGATCAATTCAGTGCAAACATCACCCCCATCTCACCCCCTAAAAGGCCCATCTCAATACCAAAAGATTGCCAAATTCTGGTAATAACAGCCACACAGGTAAAAAATGCACGCTCCAAAGCTACAAATACAGCATCCTTGGGACCAGATGACATCTCAGGCTGGGTACTACATGAACTACAAAATGAAATGGCACCTCACCTAAGTGTCATGTTTAATCATAGCCTCACCTCAGGCTTTGTGCCCACTGAGTGGTGCACAGCTACAGTTATCCCACTCCATAAGGGGGGATCCACCTTGCATCACGGGATCTACCAGCCCATCAGTCTGACGAGCCTGAGCTGCAAGGCCATGGAACGTATTATCATGGAACTTATAAACAAAGAAATTGGCAACCTTCAAACACTGGACCGCATGCAGTTTGGATTCGTGAAGGGCCAATCTTGTCTCCTGAACCTAATTGACTTCTTTGAATCAGTCTCCAGAGCCGTGGACAAGGGTAAGGTGGTCCACACAGTTTCTCTGGACCTCGCTAAGGCCTTTGACACCATACCCCACTCTGGAATCATAGATAAACTGACTAAGCTGGGCATTAATCCCTACGTCACTTGATGGGTTGCCAACTGGCTTACTGACAGAACCCACACTGTAAAAGTAGCCGACTCCAAATCCAGCTCCAGACAAGTGACAAGTGGAGTACCTCAGGATTCAGTCCTGGGACCGCTCTTGTTTGGCATCTGCTTCTCTGAAGTACAGGCCAACACTAAGGGACTATGGCTAACAAAATTTGCAGATGACTGGAAACTGGGAGCCATTATTGAATCCCCAAATGAAGTGGATATTCTACAAAAGGGCCTTACAGAAACAGATGCTTGGTGCCAGAGCCATGGGTTCACACTCAATGCCAAGAAATGTATAGTTATCCCCTTTGGGAAAAAAACATGTACCCATAAATTTCCACATAGGTGGCAGTACTAAACACCGAAAGTGTGATAAGAGACTTAGGAACACAGGTGGACAGCGGTCTCACCTTTGATAACCACATCGCCACAACAGTCAGGAAATCCTTCTATGTGGCACACCTCATTATTAAGGGCTTTTCATCCAGAAAAAAGGAGGTCATTGTCCCACTGTACTCATCTGTCATTAGATCCATTATAGAATGCAACACCCCATTTGGTATGTACCTCTCAAGACATCTGCAACAACTGGAAAGCTGAAGAAATATCTCACTAAAAGAATCACAGGCCTAAAGCAGACGCCCTATGCTAATCATCTAAAAAAACTCCCCCTATACTCTGTCACATATCTTCTACTCAGAGGCGATCTCTGCTTAACATACAAGGCCATGTCAAACCCAGAGCTGTTGGACATGCTACACTTAAAGAACTCTCAATCCCTAAGAGGCACACACTCCAGGATCTAAACCTTGTTGTCACAATGAACAAAACATGCTGGAGGGATAGGTTCCTGACCCAGAGACTCTCCAGACTCTGGAATAGACTGCCCATACATGTCACGTTGAGCACCTCTTTGGCCCTCTTCAAAAGGAACCTTGATGATTGGATGGCAGATAGGAAATTCACCCCGGAGATCACGTCAGTTGCCCTGCTAGACAGGGATCCAGGGAAGTAAATACTCTGGGAAGAAATAGCCAGGGAACTGTTGTAGCTAGGCTTGTATAGGCTCTAGGGCAGATAGCCTAGTAACAACCTATGAACAAGCATTTAGGCTTCATGATGTATAAAAATTTAAGTTTAAGATCCATACACAAGCAATCAAATGCAAATATATGAGAATTGTTGGATTAATATTTAAATATTTACTACAAGGGACAGTGTATGTTTAGTAAAATTATTTGTCTCATATGTAAAACCATAATAGAATACATTCTGTCTACAGACTAGGTGTGACATGCTATCCCTGGAATCTATTCAGAGGAAGTACACCAAGAGAATTTTTTCCTCATAATGTTATATTAGAACTGCCAGGCTTTTTCATTATTCAGTTAGTTACAGATAGTTAGAGGATAAGTTATGTCTGGTCTTAAAGGCATTTGATAAAAGAACTTTGAAAATAATGAACAACTTCAAACTACATTACCCTTCAGAGGTGGTGGTGTTACATTTGAAATTCAAAAAAGGCAATACTATCTTAAAAACAAAGTTAATTTTGCACTCCATTGTATTTCTATGGAATAAACCCCCTTTAAATTTAAGATAATGTGACACCTGGTTACTGGAAACTTTTTCTAAAGGATATTTGTATATCAGAGTTTAGTATCACAATCTTGAGTGCCATAATCATGAGACCATAATATTGAAAGACCAAAATGCTGAATACCACAATCTCTAAAAACCTCAAATGCTAAATCCCACAGTTACTGTGAATCCACGAATGAGTGCTAACATGGGTCCTGAAAGGTTGTGCCCCATGACCTACTGTCCAGGAATGGGGCTAATCTAGGAATTCAGTATTGTAGTCATCAGCATTTTGGTCCTTCAATATTATGGTCTCAGGATTTTGAGGTTTCAAGATTGTGGACTTCACGTTTATGATAGTAAACCTTAATACTAGTATTTTAAAGTAATGATAATGTATTGTTTGAGGTTCAGCAGGTCTAACAAAAAACAGTACAACATAAGATTACAGTTTACACTAGGCCTTACAATGATTATAGGATCATAGGATCAAATGAGATTACTAGTCTAATAGCTCTGAGGCCCTTACAAGCCTAGCCAAGAGTTTATCCCCCAAAAAGAAACCTCAATCAGCACCTGTTGCCCCTGTCAATGAGGGACAAAGGTGGAACCCCTAAGACAAATTTGTCCCATCCACTCATTAAGGTTGTACTTGAAGAGGGTCAGCGAGGTAGTCTGTTTGACATGTATGGAAAGTCTATTCCATACACAGGGCAACCTCTGGGAGACAAACCTGTCTCTCCAGCAGGTTTTGTTGATGTCTCATATTAGATTTAGACCTTTCTAGTAGGTAATGCATGAGGAGTTAGACTTATTGGAGCATCTTTAGTAGGGCAGGGTCTAAGATTGCCTTGTAGGTGAGACACAGATTACCTCTGAGCAATCTGTACAATACCGAGTTGAGTGATAGTGATTTGAGCCCACATAGTACAGATGTTGGAGGCCGCGGATTCTGTTTGTGAAGTATTTCTTTGGCCTTTCCAGTTGGTGCAGATGTTTGGAGAGGTATACCAAACGAGTGTTATACTCAATTATTGGCCTAATGAGGGAGGAGTACAGAGAGGTAATAACCTCCTTTTTTCTGGATGCAATCCCTTTACTTATGAGATGAACCAAGTAAAAGACTTTTCTGATCACTGTCACTACATAATGGTCGAATGTGAGATTGTTGTCAACCTGAGTACAGGTTGTGTGCTTAGGGGTAGCCGTTGATGAGGTAATCAGTAGGAGTTGTGCTTTTGCTGAATGGTATGATAATACATTTTTTTGTGTGTTTAACTTGAGGCCATGACTTTGGCACCAATCATTTGTTTCTGTGAGACCCTCTTGCAGTATGTTAACATCATTTGGGGAGTCAATGACAGCACCCAACTTACAGTTGTCCAAAAACTTGGTCAGCCACAGGCCTTTTGTCTTTGCCTGGATCTCTGAGAAGTAGCTGCCTATAGGGCGATAGTTCCTGGGGTCTGTTGTGGCTCCACCTTTGTGGAGTGGAATAACCATTGCTGTGCACCACTCTATGGGTACGTGGCCTGTGGAGAGGGGTCCTAGGACAGATAACTGGGGAACACCACTAGTGAAAGGTCTGCTGTCGGAGGTGGAGGCACCTATTTTGACCTTGTGGGTCCTATTGGTGAGTCAGTTGACCACCCACCAGATGAGATAGGGATTTATGCCAAGTTGTGTTAGTTTTTTGATGTTGCCTGAGTTGGGGATTGTGTCAAAGGCCTTGGCCAAGTCAAGGTAAGCTGTATGTACTGACTTTCCCTCATCCAGGGCCTTGGTGACCATCTCAAAGAAGTCAACCAGGTTCAACAGGCAAGATCTTCTCTTGATGAATCCGAACTGGGTGGGGACAAGTGCTTGGAGATTGCCTATGTCCTTGTTTATGAGAACCATAATGATATGCTCCATGGCTTTACAGATCAGACTTGTCACGCTGATGGGGTGATAGTTTCCGGGGTAGTGGTGGCATCAACTTTGTGCAAAGAGATGACAGTGGCAGTTCTCCACTCTGCTGGAATGAAGCCTGCACTTAGGTTGTGGTTGAATATGGTGCTCAATGGCAAAGCTAGTTCTTGCTGGAAATGGTGCAGAATACAGTCTGGGATAATATCAGGTCCCATGGAAGCTGTGTTCTTTGCCTTGGATAGGGCCTATAACACTTGATCTACAGAGATGTGAGGTGTGGGACAAGTATCGGGGATGTCGAATAGGCCTTTGGGGGGACAGGGGGGTAATGTCTGCATTGAACCTATCTGCTAGCAGGTTGGCTAAGTCAACAGGATCAGTGTACGTGATACTGTTAAGTGCTAATTCAAAACAAACATGGGCTTTGCCATGGAGATTCCTGACATAACTGAAGAAGGCTTTATGGTTTCCCTTTGTTTTAGAGGCTAGTTTTGATTCATAATTAGCTTTGAAGGTTTTCACCAATGATCTAATTTACTTGTTGAGGCTAGAGTTTTTCCAATTTGGAATTTGTTCTTTTTTGCCCTTGGACAATATTTTTTTCCTTTTGTTGCAAAGCCTGTTGATAGAGGATCTCTACCAGACAGGTTTGTGTTTCCTTGAGGAGCAGGTTTTAGTTCTGTTGGGTGTGGTTGAGTCCATGCAGTTGTACATGTGCTTGTATACTGTGCTGGCATACTGTTCAGCATAGTTGTCTGCATCCTATGAGGGAGGCAGTGTTGTGAAGCTACTCATAATCTCCCTTAGGAAGTTGTAGTCAGCTTTTGAGAAGTTTCTTAGCCTGGTTATGGTGAGGTGGGGTTGGGTAAGAAAGAATCTTTGAATGAGATGGACGGATGATCTGATCTCTCCAGGGAAGAACATACTATGGGAGTAGTGCAGCGGTCACCCATATTGGTGAGATCAAAGTCCAGAATGTTATCTCCCCATGTGCAGGATGAGATGAGCTGGTCTAATGCATTAGAAATGATGAAGTCAAGGAATCTTTGGGTGAGTGCATTAGTGCAGGAATAGTTCACCCAGTCTATGGTAGGGTAGTTGAAGTCACCACGGATCAGCATGTTAGGGGATAGCTTGATGGAGTCATGTAGGTCCAGGTAGGAGGAGTGGGTGTCCTGAGTCATGGAGGGAGGTCTATAGCTGGCAATAACTTGGATGGGTGTCTTGCCAACTGCCAGTTGCACCTGGAGTAGTTCCAGTGCATCGTGCTGGCAAACCAGTCTGGACATGCACCTGTCCTTAATGAAGGCAGAGACTCTACCACTCTTAGTCTCCCCGATCTCATTTTTGGGGTCTGGATGTGGCAATGAGGGGTGCTATCCACACCCCTGAACCAAGTTTCTGTGACCACACAGACATCGGCATCTTCCAGTGTGAGGAGAGCCTCCAGTGAGTGCATTTTCAGGTTAAGGCTCCTAGCGTTAAGCAGCATGACCTTCAATTTGCTTTTTGACAGACCTTTTATGTTGGAAGACTTGTCTTTGGGACATTGCCTAAAAAAGGCAAAATGGGGTGGCAAGGGCCTTGGCCAGGATCTGGAATCCCAGGTGTGACAGGTGGAGGCCATCTCTGTTAAAGCATTGAGGCCTATCAACCATGTCATCCCAGGCAGACAGATACTGGATCTCCTTAGAAGGACACCAGAAACAAAGCCAATTGTTGAAGTCAATTATTTTTTTCTTGGTATTATGGTATAATTGTTGGTGAAGGTAGGATGCTGCTTTGGGTTAGGATCATACCTACCTGGGACATATACTCTGAGAGCTCAATCATATCTCTCTTCATATAGTCCAGGGAGGTAGGTCTCAATTCATTCACACCAACATGGACAGTAACAGAGTCATACTTGTACTTCCTGTGGAGAGACTTAAGTGCATGTGTGACATGGCAGAGTCTGGCACCTGACAGACAACTGACAATGACTTTCTCCTTGTCGAGCCTGGTGAGGGGGACATCGATGTGTCTCACAATTGAGTCATCAATGACTAGTATGTTTGGTTTATTGTTATGCCTTATGGGCTGTGTTGGTTTATTGTTGTGCCTTATGGGTTGTGTTTGTCAGACACTGATGTGTTGTCTGCTGTGTGTGATGTGTTTTGTGTTGTGTGTGGAATGTTTGTGAGTGTGTTTTGGTGGCCTCTGCTGTTTAGGTAAGTTTTTATTTAGGACTTCTGCATAAGTGTGTGTGTGTGTGTGTGTGTGTGTGTGTGTGTGTGTGTGTGTGTGTGTGTGTGTGTGTGTGTGTTGGGCTTGGCTACGTGATGTGAGTGGTGTGATGCTTGTGCTGGCAATCTCCTCTTTGTCAGGAGTGCTGACTGTGGCATGAGAGAGCATGGATTCCATGTTACTAATATAGATGCATTTCTCGCAAGTAGAATTATGTGCTAGGAGAAGAGGGCTGTCAGTAAACATGAGACAGTTGCTAACTGTCTCAGTATGCCTATGTCGACCAGGCTGGCAGGAGAAACTGAATGGAATTGTTCAGACATAGTTGGGCAGACTTGTGGCGAGAGGGTTTTGATAAGTATTTGTCCACAAGAGTGCAGACCACAAAAACCTTCATAAATGTAAAGTAACTGGCCTGAATCCCAAGTGCTAAAACCAAAACTAAGATGCTTAGAATAACAGATAGATTTAATCAGGCTACTAACAAACAATAATAAATGCTGCAGAATAAAAGCACTTGAACACTGACAATGACATTTGTGTCTCCATGACTGAATAGTTAATTTTATTCTTGGTACACTGCAAGTTCTAGTCCTGACCCAGCTAACAAACCAGTTATGTGCCAAGCCTCACAGTTACTACTAATATCAAACAGTCCAATTAGATATGTTAAAGATTCTGCAGACTTTAGTTGAGGGGAGTCAGTTATGTACAAATCAGTTGTAGTCTGGATACAATGTATAACAATTCCCAAAAATACATAGTACCTTACAGTAACACCTGCAGGTATTCACCATACACCTGTGGCATAGAGGACTCAACTTTAGTAGAGAACATGGTGCAAAAAATCTTCTATTGCATGTACATGGCCTGGACTGCACAGTGGCAATTATGTAGTCTTTGTCTGTCCCAGGTAACTGTAATGCTAAAAAGCAAACACTGTTGGTAGTTTGCAATATCTTTGTCTTTGGCTGTATAGTGTAATAAGTCATAAATACTTTGGTGAAGTACAGTCTCCCATTTTCATATGCACTATTAGGGGGTGGCTTAGCTCTATTTGGACCTGATCGCAGACATACCAGAAAGGCTTGTGTATAGATATAACATTTCATATCACTACAGCTGGCAGCAACTTATTTACAGTGTAGGTTTGATTACTGGCAATCATAAATGTTCCAGGTAGAAGTTTAACACGCTGATTTTAAACTGTAAAGTCCTTTCATTTGCCAAGTCAGGTCTACCTCTTTGGTAGTCACAAGCAGAGAGGACTCCTGGTGAGGAGTATAAGGTGAATCTTCCAGCAACAGTGGCAGCCTAACATGTAAGCATAAACAGGTCTGAAATTCATTTACACCTCATGGTATATTACACTGTTAGAGAATGGCATCTAGACAACAAGTGGATTATAATTAAGGCTTCCCTTGGGCTACAAAGTACACATTTCACATTTTAGTCTTATTTTTTAATTAATTTAGATAGAACTAGGACAATATTTTAATTTAGATAATTAGAACTAGGACAATATTTCTCATAATGCCCTTTTCTGATTCACAATTTGTGATGAGTGTTTTACTTTGCATGTTATTCATTTTAAGTGTATTTTTATTTTAAAGCTAATGATCGTTATATATAGGGGTATATTTAAGTAGGTGGAAATGTCTTTGAGAGGTTCTATGTTTTCAGATTTTGTGTGTTGAGAGTGTGAAGTTACATTATTTTTTACACTGAAGTGAATACGAAATGCAGGCACAGTTTTAAAAGTTCACAAGTAGTTACAAGGCATGCATTCCCAAAGCCATTAGCTGTGTGGCATCACTAAGTGGTTTACAGCTTTCAAAGCTATCAAACACTGTTCACTCCTATGCTTTATGCTTTTCTTTTCTTTCTGTAACTACTAGTATATGGAGAAGATAAAGCTCCACTGACTACAAAGAAGTATGATTGGGTCTCTCTGACCAGAACTTTTATTATGTGTTCTCAACAAGGATGTCAAAAATCATCTCTTGAGCATGTCACTGCTTTGCTCTGCTCTAATTGTCCATTTCTTGAAATCTACATGTCAAGCACATAATAAGTTAGTTATGACTGGAGACACAATCATAATTCTGTTTATCTTGCAAGGTTGCCTCAGGTTACTCAAGATTAACAGACAGCGTTACTTATTTGGTTAACTGTGACTGCTGTTTAATTACATTATCCTACTGATGGCTGAAGACTGAATGGATGAAGTTTCAGTTGCCAGAGGTTCAACCTATCAACAAGCTGAGTTTCTACATTGGAAATCACTGACAACAGTGTTGACAGTGAGGCCCTTTTGAGGGAATTCCCCCCACTTCTTCAAGTTGATGCGATTATGGAGTTGGTATATATAAGTTGAGGGAATATGGGAGGCTTGCCCCCCCAAAAAATGTTTTTTCGGCTTCCATTCTGTTTTTTTTTTTTCGCAAATTCAGTTCAGGGATTCTAATCCATGGTGCATTTGCTTTTGGACACTAATAGTGAAAGCATTACATTAAAACGTAAATGTGTTAATTTATGGTTTGTTATTGTATATCCCTTAAGATATTTTTAGGGGCACACAGGTTCATAGGTTGGTACTAGGCTATCGGCCCAAGGACCTATACAAGCCTAGCCATAGAAATTCCCTGGCTATATCTTATTCATAGGCTCATAGGTAGGTACTAGGCTATCTGCCCAAAGGCATTTATAAGCCTAGCCAGAATGTATTGGCTTTCACCACCCCCTCTTAGATTAGTTCCCTGTGCCTCTGTCCAGCAGAGCCACTGAAGTGATCCCCAGGGTAAACTTTCTGTTTTCCATCCACTCGTCAAGGTTTCTCTTGAAGAGTGCTAGTGAGGAGCTCTGCCTAATGTAGATTGGAATTTTGTTCCAAAGCATGGGAAGTCTCTGGGTCAGGAATCTATCCCTCCAGCACATCCTATTTTTTGTCAGGTGAGGTTTAGATCCCTAGAGCATGTGGCTCGAGGGGATAAGGTTTTCTTTAGGTGGAGCATGTCCATCATTTCTGGGTTGAACATGGCCTTGTATGCCATGCAGAGATCACCTCTGAGCAGGTGGTATGCAACCAAGTGCAGCTGGAGTTCCTTCAGTCGAGCTGTAGAGGGCATCTGTTTGAGGCCAGTGATCCTCTTGGTGAGGTACTTCTGTGGTCTTTCCAGCTGTTGCAGGTGTCTTGTAAGGTGCATCTCAAATGGGACATTGTACTCTATGATGGGTCTGATGAGTAATGAGTAGAGGGGCACAATCACCTCTATTCATATGGATGCAAACCCTTTTGTGATTAGGTGGGCCACATAGAATGATTTTCTAACCACTTTGGCAATGTGATTATCAAAGGAGAGATTACTATTTACTTGAGTCCCCAGATCCCTTATTACATTTTCTGTATTTAGGGGACTACCACCTATGTGGTAGTTTGTGGGTACTTTGTTATTTCCAAAGGGAATAACTATGCACTTTTTGGCATTTAGCTTGAGGCCATGATTTTGACACCAGGTATCCATCTAAGTGAGACCCTTTTGGAGGATGTCTGTGTCAGCCGGTGAATCAGTTATAGCCCCTAGTTTGCAGTCGTCTGTGAACTTGGTCAGCCATGGTCCTCCTGTGCTTGTCTGTACCTCTGAGAAGTATATGCTGAACAGGAGGGGTTCTAGGACTGAGCCCTGGAGAACGCCACTTGTAACCGGATTAGAGTCAGACCTAGCTCCTGCAACTCTCACCATGTGGGTTCTGCCCATGAGCCAATTGGCAACTCATCTTGTGACATACGGGTTTATGTTCAGGCTGGTGAGCTTGTCTATAATACCAGAATGGGGAATGGTGTCAAAGGCCTTTGCGAGGTCTAGGTAGACTGTGTGTACCACCTTTCCCTAGTCTATAGCCTTGGTAACTGTCTCAAAAAAGTCCACCAGGTTTAAGAGGCATGATCTGCCCTTAACAAAGCTGAAATGGGTAGGGTCCAGTGTTTGGAGGTTCCCAATGTCTCTGTTAATGAGTTCCATGATGATGGGCTCCATAGCCTTGCAGACCAAACTAGTCAGGCTTATAGGGTGATAGTTCCCGGGGTCTGTTGTGGCTCCACCTTTGTGAAATGGAATAACTGTTGCTGTGGGTACGTAGCCTGTGGAGAGGCTGAGTTTGAACAGTGTGTTTAGGTGAGAGGTTACTTCATCTTTGAGCTCATGAAGGACGCAGCCTGGGACACCGTCCGGTCCCATTGATGCTGTGTTTTTGGCTTTGGAGTGGGCTATTTTAACCCGAGTGGCTGTGATTTCAGGGGCTCAACATTCTTCTGGTATGGTTATGGGCCCTTTTTGGGGTGAGAGGGAGGTGAAGTTTGCACTGAACCTGTCTGCCAGGATGTTGGGAATATTGGTTGGTTCTGTGTATTTTGTGCCATTCAGCACAAACTCAGAGCAGATTTGAGCATTGCCACTTAGATTCTTGACATAGCTAAACAATGCCTTGTGGTTATCTTTGGAGTCCTTGGCAAGTTTTCTTTCAAAGCTCACCTTGGATGATTTTATGAGGGATCATAGTTTCTTGCTGATACTGATCAGAGATGTCTCCCTTCCTGGGATTTTACTCTTTTCTGTACTAGCTTCCTCCTTCTATTGTATAGCTTGTTTATAGCAGGGGTCCACCAGACTGGTTTCCTTTTCCTGGAGGAGTGAGTCTTGGTTTTGCTTGGGATAGCACAATCCATGCATTCTTGTAGATGCCCATAGAATGCATTAGTAAAGGATTTCGCAGCTTGGACAGCATTATCCTTTAGCATGGGGGCTTTGAAACTTTCCACCTCCACCTTAAGTAACGTAAAGTTTGCTTTTGAAAAGTTTTTCACAGTGGTTACCTTGTCTGGGGGTGGGGGCGGAATGTGGATATCCAAAGTGATTTGTTTATGGTCAGATCTAACCAGCGCATGGTTGACCTCCGGTGAGGAACATCAGTCGCCCATGTTGGTGATGACCAGGTCCAATATGTTGTCACCTCTGGTGGGAGTGTTGACCAGTTGTTCTAGGGTGTTTGAGTTTATAAATTCTAAGAAATGTTGGGCAAGGGAGTTAGTACTTGAGTAGTTCTCCCAGTTAATGTTTGGATAGTTGAAATCACCCAATATTAGAGTGTTTGGTAGGACCTTTATGTTATCCAGTGTTTCCAGAAATGCAGAATGGGGGTCCTGGGACATGGTGGGGGATCTGTAGCAAGATACAATTTTAATTGCAGTTTTGCCCATTGTTAGTTGCACATGGATAATCTTTGAAGCATTGTGCTGTGCCACTAACCTGGAGGTGTGGGTATCCTTGATGAATATGGATACTCCCCCGCCTTTTGTATTTCGATCCAGGTTCTGTGGCTGAAATGTATAGTATGAGTTGTAGCCTGGTAGTGTTGGGGAGCTCTCTGGAGCTTTAAACCAGGTTTCTCTTACTGCACATATATCAATTTTCTCCTTACTGAGGAGTGCCTCGAGTGCGTGCATTTTGAGGTTTAGACTTCTGGCATTGAGTAGTTTTACCCTCAGATTGTTGTTACTTGTGATATTTATGGCAGTGGGTTTGTCTTTTGAGCCTTGCCTAAAAAGGCACTGTGGGAGTGGCAAGAGCCTTGGCCAGTATTCGAAAGCCTAAGTGTGACAGGTGCAAGCCATCTCTAGTGAAGCAGTTTGGCTTGTCAAGCATGTCATCCCAGGCAGACAGATACTGGATCCCATTTGAATGACACCAGAAACTTAGCCAATTGTTGAAATTGATAATTTTTTCTTTATACCGTGGTATCGTTCATGGTGAGGGCAGAAAGCTACTCAGGGTCAGGGTCATACAGGCCTGGGCTATGTGATCAGAGAGCTCTTCCATGTCTCTTTTCATGTAGTCCAGGGAGGTACAGCTCAGGTCATTCACACCAACATGGACAATGACAGAGTAATATTTGTACTTGTTCTGGAGTGACCTGAGTGCTTGTGTTATGTGGAGGATCCAGGCACCCGACAGGCAGCTAACAGTAACCTTCTCCTTATTCAGCCTAGTGAGTTGGATATCAGTGTGCCTGACTATAGAGTCACCTATTACTAGTATGTTGGGTATGTTATTTTGCCTTGAGGGCTGTGATTGCGTGGCACACTGGTTTTGTGAAGTATGTGTTTCATGGTTTGTGTTGGGGAGTGGAGGTTGCTTGGATGTCTGCTTTGGAGGGCTCTGTTGCTTTTGAGATTTTTATTTAGAGCCTCCGAGTATGTTTTTGTGTATTTACGTGTGTTTTTTGCCGGTGCTGGTTTAATGGGTCTATGTGAGACTGGTGGTGTGATGCCAGTATTTCCCTTCTTCTTTTGACTGTCTGATCCAGTCTTGGGTTGAGAGAGCTTAGCCTCTAGTTTGGCTGTGTATTTGCATCTCTCGCATGTATTAGTGTTTGGTGGTAGGAGGAGAGGGTTGTCTGTGTACATGCGGCAGTTATAACATTGCCTCAAAATGTCCAGATTCACCAGTTGGACTGGAGAGTACACCTGAAACTGCCCTTTGGACATGCCTGGATAGGTACAGTAAACTGTTTTACTGAATGGCTGGTAAGGTCGACTAGAGAGCCTTGTCCTTCTGTAGTGCTAGGGTTTATAAGTGCTTGCTATGAGTTTTGAGCAAGTGCCAGGCTGAGAAATGAATGGCTCGAGTGCTTAAGTTGAAAGTTTGTCTAGATCCAAGGGAAAAATTGAAGAGGAGACTTTGTGAAGCCGGGAATATTTATACCCTAACTAACCGGCACAGCCCAGCACGCAAAACCGGGCAAATGCGTTTTTTATAGCAGGGAAATGAAAGAGATAGAAATTAGCCCAAAATGGCCAATAAACTACTACTTTCTGGGCTGAAACCACTCCTCCAGGGACAGATAGGCTGCTCAAAGCTCCTCTCTCTCACAGGTGAACAGAGAAACTTCCTTCTATCCAAGTAAGGTATGGGAAAATACAGAGATTTGTAACACAGCCCTGAATTTAACACTAACCTGATAATGGAACTATACTATCTTAGAAAGACAGGAAACAAGTGTGTGTGTATATATATATATATATATATATATATATATATATATATATATATATATATATATATCAGAAAATAAAGCAGATACAATCAAAAAAACACTTTAAATGTGCATAAAAAGATGCTTATTGTTATATATCTCATTTCAGAGTTGCAGTCAATGCCCCTAGTAATAAAGTAGGAAGAAACACAAATACAGTAAAAGCAGATGAATAAAGTGCAATATATATATATATATATATATATATATATATATATATATATATATATATATATATATAAAACAATAGAAAATGCACACTCTGATTTAAACAAGTTACCTAATTAACCAAAAAAAACTCAAAACTGAGCCTTGTTCCAGCAGTCTTCATTCAGACAAGTTCTAAATGCACACTCCTGCTACTAGGGTGCAGGGGAACCTTCTCCAAAAAAGATGGCCTGGATCAGTGCTCAAGTTTCTCAGTGAGGCTGTGCATGATCTGTTATGTTAATTAATGGCAGAAAGGAGAAGCTATGTGGAAGCCTTATAAGGCCATGAAGCATATGAGTTGATCTATTTTTGACCAAAATAAAGGTTGGAAATAGTAATACAAGAAAGTAGTCAAAAGGAGGAAGCAAGCAGAATGGGTACTGGCAGGGATACTTGTCTGGATGGAACTGCATATCAATGTAAAATAAATGAAGAGATACAAAATATAAAGAAAGGATAGTGAGAATGAGGAAGAGACAAGTACAGATAATGCAAAAAAGGTAAGTAGAACATAACCTGAATCTGATTATTGACTATTTCACAAGTACAGTAACACAGTGATCAAGAAACAGCCACCGCACTCTAACATGGATGTGGCAGGACACAGCCCAGGGGAGACTTAAACCTACAGCCATCAGCATATGCAAACTGTATGGCAAT
Organism: Protopterus annectens; assembly: GCF_019279795.1. Lineage (NCBI taxonomy): Eukaryota > Metazoa > Chordata > Ceratodontiformes > Protopteridae > Protopterus > Protopterus annectens. The sequence goes on along the minus strand of NC_056729.1, from coordinate 1,931,860,394 downwards.
GTATTTACATGTGGAGTCTGAGTAAAGCCTGCAGTGAAACACACACTAATGATGTGTGCCACACAATCGCAGAATGAGAGAGACAACATGCAGCCCACCTTAATGTGTACATCACAATACTATGGGCATTGCAATCTGAAGGACCAGTGAGGCACCCACTGGAAATTGTGTGTGATGCCAGAAGAAATGAAGAAGGGTTGGAACAGAACCCATGGACTTCAGCATATCAATTGCATGTGTCTAAGGCTCAAGTTGCTGAACTACATGCACAATCCAATGGAAGGACAAATTAATGTCATAACTTAAGGCAGACAAATAAAGCCGTATGTGTAAAAATTGAACCAATACCAATGGAGACTGCAGGTACCCTGTGGTTTCCCATGAGATCTGTTGTACTGTGAAGTACAACATACGCAGATGCTAAATATTTGTTGTCAAAGTAGTGTATCAAGGGGAAAAGTGAACCCAATCAAAGAATAAAAATAGGACAGCAATGCTAAACATACTGAGCTACATGCATAAACTCAAAAAAGCATTCAGGCAATAGCATACATACAGTCCATTGCATAGTGCTCTAATTAAGTACTGAACATGTGACCTAAGTGCCAATACTGTATACAACAAGGAACAACACCGGTCTCCCTTAATAATGAACACTACCTATAGGGCAGCTACATTTTTCAAGACAACAAGTAAAATAGCAAATGGCCAAAGTATTAGAGCAATACCTAATTTCTAACATATTTACTGCATTTTAATTTCACTGTATTTTCTCATGTAAATCCTCATTTTTGTATTTCTGTCTACATGACATACTGTTTGGAAAATGTATAGCTATGTAAGACTCACATCACCTCCCCCACCACCACCTAGCCACCAAATCACCCCAGCTGCCTCTTGCAGTATACTTATAATTGGCTAGCTCCACCCATTCATTCAGTCTGCATACACTACTAGGCTCCTCAACCCTCACCTTTCTTCATAAAAAATAACCATAATTACATCATTGTACAAACCACTCCTACTGGATTCGGTATTCATTTTGCATTTTGTCTCCTTCCACAGCACTCTTCTACTGCTGATGCACTTCATATCTTTCATAATTGTTTATAATGTATATATATATATATATATATATATATATATATATATATATATGTGTGTGTGTGTGTGTGTGTGTGTGTGTAGACAGATAGATAGATAGATAGATAGATAGATAGATAGATAGATAGATAGACAGATAGATAGATAAATAGATATATACAGTGGATATAAAAAGTGTACACACCCCTGTTAAAATGCCAGGTTTCTGTGATATAAAAAAAGGTGACAACAATAAATCATTTCAAAACTTTTCCCGCCTTTAACATGACCTATAACCTGTACAATTCAATTGAAAAACAAACAAATCTGTTAGGGGAAAAAATATGAAAAATAAAAAAAAATACAATACACTGGTTGCATAAGTGTGCACACCCTTAAATTAATACTTTCTTGAAGCACCTTTTGATTTAATTACAGCATTCAGTCTTCTTGGGTAGGAGTCTATCAGTATGGCACATCTTGACTTGGCAATATTTGCCCACTCTTTCTTGCAAAAGTGCTCCCACTGTACTCATCCCTCATTAGACCAATTATAGAATACAATGCCCCGTTTGGTATGTACCTCTCAAGACATCTGTAACAACTGGAAAGGCCACAGAAATACCTCACTAAAAGAATCACAGGCCTACAGCAGATGCCCTACGCTGACCGCCTTAAAAAACTCCAGCTATACTCTGTCTAATATCGTCTACTCAGAGGTGATCTCTGCTTAACATACAAGGCCATGTCAAACCCAGAGCTGTTGGACATGCTGCACTTAAAGAAATCCTAATACCTCAGAGCCACACACTCCAGGGATCTAAACCTTGTCATCACAATAAACAAAACATGCTGGAGGGATAGGTTCCTGACCCAGAGACTCCCCAGACTCTGGAATAGATTGCCCATACATGTCAAGCAGAGTGCCTCTTTGGCCCTCTTCAAAAGGAACATTGACAATTGGATGGGAGAAAGGAAATTCACCCCGGGGATCACGTCAGTCGCCCTGCTAGACAGGAGTCTAGGGAAATAAATAGTGTGGGAAGAAATAGCCAGGGAATTGTTATGGCTAGGCTTATATAGGCCCTAGGGCTGATAGCCTAGTACCAACCTATGAACCTATGAACCTAAATCTGTCAGATTGTGAGGGCATCTGTTGTGCACAGCACTCTTCTGATTACCCCACAGATTTTCTATTGGATTTACGTCTTGGCTCTGGCTGGGCCATTCCAAAACTTTAATTTTCTTTTGGTGAAGCCATTCTTTTGTTGATTTGGATGTATGCTTGGTGTCATTATCATGTTCAAAGGTGAAATTCCTGTTCATCTTCAGCTTTCTAACAGACACCTGAAGGTTTTGGGCCAAACATGACTGGTATTTGGAACTGTTCATTATTCCCTTTACTTTGACTAAAGCCCCAGTTCCAGCTGAAGAAATGCAATCATACTGCCACCACCATTCACCCTGGGGGTGGTGTTTTTTGGTGATGTGAAGTGTTGTGTTTGTGCCAAACATACCTTTTGGAATTGTGTTCACAAAGTTCAACCTTGGTCTCATCAGACCATGACACATTTTCTCACATGCTTTTGGGAGACGATGTATTGTTTTGCAAATTTTAGCCGGGCCTGGATATTTTGTCCGTGTAAGAAAAGGCTTCCGTCTTGCAATTCTACCCCATAGTCCAGACATATGAAAAATACAGGGTCTATATCACATAGTTGACTATGTAAATATCAAACCCAGAACTTTGAAATGCAAGAAGTTTGAACGCTCAGAACAGCAATTTGTTTTCCTAGGGAAAAAAAATTGTAGTTCCGGCACAAAAAAAATAAATAAATAAATAAACGAACACTTCAAACCCTTTCTAATGTGGGAACACCCCCCCCCCCTATTTAAATATACCAACTCCAAGATTGCACCACAGTGGAGGAAATAGCAAAGCCACGGAAATGGACCACCAAATTTTTTCCCTGTGAAAAATTCATTGTTCCATGGCTTCGCTATTTTGAGATTTTGAACTTCCCAGTTCGAAGTTTCGGCGTTTGGACAATTCAACATTTGGACTTATGATATAGACTCAAGAGTAGGGGAGATTGTTGTCACATGTAGTACACAACCTGTACTTGCCAAAAATTCCTACGACTACTTCAGTGCTGCTGTAGGTCTCTTGGCAGCCACCCTGACCAGTTTTTATCTTGTCTTTTCATCGATTTTGGGAGGATGTCCACTTATGATATAGACTCAAGAATAGGGGAGATTGTTGTCACATGTAGTACACAACCTGTACTTGCCAAAAATTCCTACGACTACTTCAGTGCTGCTGTAGGTCTCTTGGCAGCCTCCCCGACCATTTTTTGTCTTGTGTTTTCATAGATTTTGGGAGGATGTCCAGTTCTTTGCAATGTCACTGTTGTCCCATATTTTTTCCACTTTTTGATGACTTCCTTCACTGTGTTCCATGGTATATCCAATGCTATGGAAATTTTTTGTACCCTTCCCCTGAATGATACCTTTCAACAATAAGGTAAGATCCCTTTGATGCTTTGTAACCTGTCTGCAAACCATGGCTTTTGCTGTAGTAGGCAACTGAGTAAATGTCAGGAAAATCCTACTAGGACAGCTGAACTTTGGGATTAATCTGAGTCTCTTTAATTGATGGCAGGTATGTACCCAAGAAGACTGAATGCTGTAATTAAATCAATAGGTGCTTCAATAAAAGTATTAGTTTAGGGGTGTGCACGATTATGCAACCAGTGTATTGTACGTTTTTTATTTCTTATATTTTTTTCCCGGACAGATTTGTTTGTTTTTCACTTGAAGTGTACAGGATATAGGTCACATTAGAGGTGGGAAAAGTTTTGAAATTATTTATTGTGGTCTCATTTTTTTATATCACAAAAACCTGGCATTTTAACAGGGGTGTGTGCACTTTTTATAGCCACTGTGTGTATGTATGCATATATATATATATATATATATATATATATATATATATATATATATATATATATATATATATATATATATATATATATATATATATATATATATATACATATATATATATATATATATATATATATATATATATATATATATATATATATATATATATATATATATATATATATATATAAAAATCTCCAAAGCAAACGTCGAGTCCACACTGGCCACATCTTCTAAAGACAATCATAAGGCCTTCTCACATATGTCCACAATCTCAAAGGAAGCACTCAGATCTGCTCAGAACTGGTGGTCAAGGACACCACATACACAAACGCTGTAGATATAGCCAATCTGCTGGCAGACAGGTTTAGTTAAAAATTCACCCATCTGTCCCCCCATCAGTAAATCAGGACATCCCCAGCACCTGCCTCCTCCCCTTATCTCTAGGGAGCAAGTCATTGCTACCCTTTCAAAAGCAAAAAATTACAGCCTCATTGGGACCCGATAATATCCAAGGCTACATCCTATATGAACTCAGGTAGGAATTTGCAACACCATTAGGTACCCTAATCAACCAAAGCCTGTGTACCACCTTCGTCTCAACCAAGTGAAAGACAGCCACTGCCATTCCTTTGCACAAAGGTGGACTGTCCACCAATCCAGGACATTATAGACCCATCAGCCTACCTTGACCTGACCAAAGCCTTCAGCACTATTCCTTACTAGGATACAATATATAAACTCTCTCAACTGGCATCAATCTATATGTTACCAGATGAGTAGCAAACTGGCTCACTGATAGAACCCACCTAGTCAAAATAAGGGAAGTCATCTCAAGCAGTATAACTGTAATGAGCAGTTATAACCCAGCGATTTGTCTTGGGGCCTCTGTTGTTTAGGATATACTTTTCTCAGGTGCAGGCCAAAACCAGTGGGCTATTGCTGACCAAGTTTGCAGATGACTGCAAGCTGGGTGCTGTCATCCATTCCCCTAGTGATGTGGACATCCTCCAAGATGGTCTCACCCAAACATGACTGATGCCAGAAATGTGGACTCAAACTGAATGCCAAAAAATGCATCATCATCCCCTTTGGGGAGAGCAACATCCCCACAGATGATAACATTAAAAACAAGGTCCTAAGCACACAATCAGTCGTGAGGGACATGGGCACCTAGTTGATAGCAAACTGACATTTGACCACCATATTGCCTTCGCTGTACAGAAAGCTTTCTACATGGACCACCTCATTAGGAAGGGTATCGCATCCAGGGACAAGGAGGTCATAACATCCCTGTATTCTTCCCTTATAAGACCCATTATTGATTACAATGCCCCTTTCAGCATATACCTCACAAAACACATGCAACAGCTGGAGAGACCACAGAGGTTCCTTACCAGGAAAATCCAGGGTCTCAAACTTCTACCCTACACAGATAGGCTAAAAGCCCTGCCCCTCTACTCAATCTCATACATACTCCTCACAGGTAACCTCTGTCTGGCACACAAAGCAATCTCAGACTCTGCCTTGATAGGACTGCTGCATATCTGCAAGTCAAGCCCCACTCAAGTAACCAACACACCCATCCTCAACCTGGTCTTGACATTAATAGGTGTTGTTGGCAGGACAGATTTGTGTTCAGGAGACTCCCCGTTCTGTGGAATAGACTCCCTCTCCATGTCAAGCAGAGCACCTCATTAAACCTTTCTAATATCAACCTGGATAACTGGATGGGGAACAGAAAATACACCCTGGGATTCCACCTGTGCCCCTGCTGGACAAGGGCATCAGGTGCTGACTTGTTGGAATTGGGCTAAATTCTTGGTTAGGCTTGCAAGGGCCTCAGGGCCAATAGCTTATTAACTTCCACTGATCCTGTAATATAGATATAGACATATGTACACACATATATATGTAACAAACAATTATGGAAGATATATATAATATATATATATATATATATATATATATATATATATATATATATATATATATATATATATATATATACTGTATATTATCTGCATTTGCAACTCTGCAGCATTTAGCTTCCTTTGATCACCACTCCCCGGTGTTCTTCCTAACCTTTAACCTTTCCTTAGCTTCTCACCATTCACTCTTCTCAGCAGCATTACCTCCATACTTTGCTTATTGTCTTGCTCCTACCATCTCGCATACATTCAACCTCCTCCCACCTGAGGTCCCTGACAAACACTCTTATACTGGAAGATCCCTACCCACTTGTATCCGCCCAATTAACACCCCTTAAAGGAATAATGCTTCCCCCCCTGATTCTACACACTGTCTAGGAATTAAAGTTTCTACTACAGTTATTTTACACTAGGAATACATAAAACCATTACATACATTTACATTTTCCTGCTGATACAAATTACTTTCCTTCAACCTTCACACAAAAACCAACAGCAATTACCTGACTGCCACTACCTGTATGAATCAGACTTCATTAGTACCTATGAATATACTACATACCCATACACCATACCCACACATACTACCTACCTGTACCCCATACTTACACATACTACCTGCCCATACTCTGCACCTACACACATACTACCTATCCAAACCCTGTACCAACACATGTACTACCTACCCATACCACATACCTACAAATATATGACATACCCATACCTCATACCTACACGTATACTACCTACCCATACCCGATACCTACATACATACTACCTACCCATATCCCATACCTAGACTCATACTACCTACCCATATCCCATACCTACACAGATACTACCTACCTGTACACTATATGTACAAATGTATCATACACATACCCTGTATCCACACACATACTACCTCCCTATACTACCTCACACCAAACTATTCATCGATACAAGATTAAAGACCAGGAAAAAAAGCTGAGGGAGGATCAGCAATTCACTGCAAAGAAAGCCTTAACCTCACCATTGTTGCTCAAGCTAACAGTGACTCAGAATCAGATTCTATCTGGATCCTTTTAAAATTTCCAACAGCCAAAACCCCTTGTTATAGCCAGTGCATGCTTACCCCTACAAGCTGCACTATCATCAAAATTCAATACCTTCATCCAATAAATATATCCCAAAGCTCCCAAAAGATCTGTAACCTAATCATTCTATGCCTCTAGGCCTTCTCAGTCTTGATTACTTAGGACCAAAAGACTATGTCAGAACTCCTGACCAGCTTAAGTCTTGCTCAAATGAACTCCGAAGCCAGTACACCAAACTCTCGTTCCAAGAGGCGCACCTTACTAGATCTTGTATTAACTAATAATCCTACAGTTATATCCAGCCTCACCATACATGTAACCTTCTTCAGTGATCACTGTCCCATAGCTTTTTCTTGTATTAACTAATAATCCTACAGTTATATCCAGCCTCACCATACATGTAACCTTCTTCAGTGATCACTGTCCCATAGCTTTCTCAGTGCAAAATTTAACTTTATTTAATCTTGATGAGTGGATGGGAAATTGGAAATACACCTCGGAGATCACTTCTGTGTCTCTGCTGGACAGTGGCATAGGAAAATAGCTTTCTTGGGTGGCGTAAGCTATGGAACCTGGCTGGCTAGGCTTATGTAGGCCCTTGGGCTGATAGCCTAGTACCTACCTATGAACCTATAAACCTAAACTTATCATCTTCAGGTCCAAAACCATTCAGAATATCACTAATCTTGCAAACCACCTTGCCACCCTTGACTGGTCTCACATACTTGTCATAAAAGACCAAACCGAAGCAGCTAATAACCTTACCAATACCTTACTGCACTTACAAAACAAGTTCTTTCCCTTAATATAAAGCTATCCATCTGCAGATACCAAAACAAACAAATCAAAGTTTTAGCCAAGTCCAAAAGATTTTGGAGAGAAATCAACCTGTTGACGGGTCGAAAAACTCAAGACATCTCCACAGCCCCTCTAACACCACCATAAACAAACTGTCATGCCATAACTTCTTCAGTGAGTTCAGTAACCTGCCACACATCAACAACGCAAATCTTCCACCCCCACAGCAACCCTGTCCCCCCTTCACACTTCAAAAAGATTATAAGCATGCAGACAGAAACACAAATGGACCAAACACAAACAGATACTCCCCCAGGCTCCGATAGCCTAGTTCTTGATTCCTTCCCCTTCATACGGACGTCAATACCCACCTTCTCACTCGCATATACAATCTCTGCTTAACTAATAAGATTATGTCTCAGATATGGAAACAACCATGGTTACTTCTATTCCAAAACTATCCAAGCCAACTTCTGCTTTGCAATACTGTCCTATCTCAATACTTCCCACTTTAGGTAAAATACTAGAAAAAATTATCAACAACAAATTACTGCTTATTTACATCAATACCATGTTCTACCCCGGAATCAGCGTTGATTCTGGTCTGGATGCAGCACCATAAAAGTGCTCTCACAGATGGCATCCTATCTAATATGGAAAAGGCAACCTGACAAGAGCTGTCTTTACTGACCTCACAATGGCCTTTGATCTAATTGATTATAACTTACTATTTGACAAATAAATTGAAATATGTTTTACTGATGATGCAAAATCTTGATTTGTAGATTTCATCAATAAATCTGTCAGGGTGAAAGTACACAACCCCTGAAACTGTCCCTCTTGTGAAAGGTGTCCCACAGGGTTCCACTTTAGCCCCTCTGTTATTTTCCATATTAATTAATCACCCTCAGATAACTCTAGTTCTTTATACAGGTGACATGGTCATCTACAGGTCAAGCAAATCTCACTCTGTTTTACAAACTCTGCTCCAAGATGACCTCCAAACCCTCAACAATTGGCTAATAGGACAGAAACATATACTCAGTCCCACAAAAATAAAAGCAATGTTATCTGGTTTGGAACCAATCAAAAATAGAGAAAGCACCCAACTTCCTTAATATTAAAGATGTTAACAGTATCACCAGTCTTCAAACACCTTGGCATTTGGGTAGACCAATCTCTTAACTGTCAACTGCATATTCAAAACACATGCAAAAATATCAATACACTTCTGTTCTGGACATCCAACCTGTCACCTCATGTCTAAGCCAGCCAAAACTGCCTTAGGCAAAGGAGTTCTCTTATCTCGACTCTAATATGGACTACCCATAGCAGTTGCACACTCAAAGAAAAATACCACCACCTTGGAAACCATCTCCAATAAAATCTGCCAGTTCATTACTAACTCCTCCTTTAATGAGTGCTACTGTCTAACTCTCACCAAAGCCAAGCAGCTCCCAGTACATTTTAGAGCCAACCTCCCACTAGAATCACTAATTCAAAAAGAGCTTTCTCCTGATGCGTCTCTCCCTCTCACTCATGAACTTTCCACCCCCCCATATAAGCTCAGTGGTCTCTCCCAATCTTAACCAACTTTACTAACTCTAAAAGCAAACTTCATTACACTGACCATGCATTCTGCATTCCAGGACCTAAACTATGGGACTACAATCCACTCTCAATCAGAGACCACCAAAACACAACACTAATCACAAGACACATAACTCTCTTAAACAGTGTGACAACCAAAGCCATTAAGGCAAAACAGCATACCCAACACACTAGTCATAGGTGACTCAATAGTGAGGCATACTGATGTCCCACTCACTAGGTTGAATAAGGAGAAAGTAACAGTCAGCTGTCTGTCAGGTGCCAGGATCTGCCACATAATGCACTCACTCAGGTCTCTCAACAACAGGTACAAACATGACTCTGTCATTGTACATGTGGGTGTGAATGACCTGAGACGTACCTCCCTGGACTATATGAAAAGAGATATGGAGGAGCTCTCCGAATATGTAGCCCAGGTGGGTATGACCCTAGCCTTGAGCAGCATCCTACCATCACCCAGAATGATACCACAATACAAGCAGAAATGATTGATTTCAACATTTGGCTATGTTTCTGGTGTCATTCCATGGGGATCCAGTATCTGTCTGCCTGGGATGACATGATTGACAGACCTCGATGCTTTGCCAGAGATGGCCTGCATCTGTCACACCTGGGCTTCTGGATAATGGCCAGTGCTCTTGTCACCCCTATAGCGCCTTTTTTAGGCAGTGTTCCAAAGAACAAATTACCACCATAACAGCTACAAACAAATACAATCTGAGGGTCATGCTGCTCAACGCTAGAAGTCTAAATCTCAAACTGGACTTGCTCAAAGCACTCTTTAAAATGGAGAACATTGACATTTGTGCTGTAACAGAGATCTGTTTCAAGGCATCAGAAAGCACCCCTGCACTACCAGGCTATAACCCATTCCACACCTTTTGACTCCAGAACTTGGACTGAATCTCCAAAGGCGGTGGTGTTTCCATATTCATAAAGCATGCATATACCTCCAGACTGGTAGCCCAACATAATGCATCAGAGATACTTCAGGTGCAGCTAACATTGGGTAAGACAATGATTCAGGTCATAGCCTGCTATAGGTCCCCAACCATGTCCCAAGACTCACACTCCACATTCCTAAGCACCCTGGAGAATATTAAGGTCCGACCTAACACTCTCATACTGGGCGACTTCAACTGCCCCTCCATTAACTGGGAAAACTACTCATGTACCAATACACTTGCCCAACGTTTCCTGGAATTCATTAATTCCAATGCCCTGGACTAGCTCATTTTTACCCCCACTAGAGGTAGCAACATCTCTGACCTGGTCATTACTAACATGGGTGACCATTGCTTTACATCAATAGTCAACTCCTCCCTGGTTAGATCCAACCACAAACTAATCACCTTGGAATCCCCCCCCCCTCACAAAGGTAACCACCATGAAAAACTTCTCCAAATCTCCTAAAAACAGAGGTGGCTAACTTCATGGTGCCCATGCTAATGCAGAATAGTTGCATGACTGCCAAATCATACACCAATGCACTGTATGAACACGTACACAAATGCATGGATCTTGCCATACCCAATAGAACCAAGACACTCTCTTCCAAAAAAAGGAAGCCAATCTGGTGGTCCCCTGCCATTAACAAACTCTACAACAAAAGGAGAAAACTGATGCAGAATAAGGTGAATTCCCAAGACTGGAAAAACTCCCTTATCAGCCTCAACAAAAAGTTAAGATCCCTCATCAAATCCTGTGAAGCTAGCTATGAAAACAGAATTGCAGCAGATAGTAAAGACAACCACAAGGTCTTCTATAGTTATGTAAAGAATCTCCACGGCAATACCCAGATTTGCTCTGAGCTGCTTCACAATGGTACCTCCTATACCGAGCCAACAGATATTGACAATATACTGGCTGACAGATTCAGTGCCAACTTTACGCATCTCACCCCCCAAAGGACCAATCACAATACCAGTAGATTGCCAGGCTGCTGCACAGGTTAAAACAGCACTGTCTGAGGCCAAGAATACAGCTTCTGTGGGACCTGACAATATCCCTGGCTGTGTTCTACATGAACTACAGAGTTAAATGGCACCTCAATTGTGTGCCCTGTTCAATCAGAGCCTCAACTCAGGCTTTGTCCCTACCAAATGCTGCACTGCTACAGTCATCCCTCTTCACAAAGGAGGACCGACTACAGACCCTGGGGACTATCACCCCATTAGCCTGATAAGTCTAATATTCAAAGATATGGAACACATCCTCATGGACCTAATGAACAAGGATATAGGGAATCTCTAAACTCTGGATCCCACACAGTCTGGTATTATGAAGAGTAGATCATGCTTGCTCAACTTGTTTGACTTCTTTGGGTCAGTCACCAGAGCTATGGATGAAGGCAAGGTGGTTCATACAGCCTACCTTGATCTGGCTAAGGCCTTTGTTACCATTCCCCACTCAGGAATCACAGAAAAACTAAAACTCACTAAGCTAGGCATCAACCCCTATATCACTAGGTGGGTTGCAAACTGGCTCACAGATAGAATCCACAGTGTGAAAGTAGCTGACTCCAAGTCAGACTGCTGACCAGCCACAGGGTTCAGTCCTGGCTCCTCTCTTGTTTGGTATCTACTTCTCTGAAGTCCAGGCCAACACAAAGGGACTGACAAAGTTCGCAGATGATTACACGTAGAGAACTATTATTAACTCCCCAAGTGATGTTGACATCCTACAGAAAGGTCTCACTGAGACCAACGACTGGTGTCAGAACCGTGGCCTTAAGCTCAATGCCAAAAAATGTGTTTTCATCCCCCTTGGGGAAAAGCCCAGTTCCCATGAAGTACCACATCGATGGTAGTCCACTGAACACAGAAGGTGTTATAAGAGATCTGGGAACACAGGTTGACAGCAACCTCTCTTTGACCACCACATTGCCACTGTGGTCAGAAAGTCCTTCTATGTGGCACATCTCGTTACTAAGGGTTTTGCATCCAGGAAGAAAGAGGTAATTGTCTCCCTCTACTCTTCCCTCATTAGGTCAATCATCGAGTACAATGCCCCATTTGACATGTACCTCACTGGGGACCTGTAACAACTGGAGAGGCCACAAGAGTACCTCACAAAGAGGATCCTAGGCCTTAAACACTTGTCCTATATGGACAGACTCAAAAAATTCCAACTATTCTCTGCCTCATATCGCCTACTTAGAGGCGATCTCTGCTTGACTTACAAAGCCATGTCTGACTCAGCTCTGTTAGAAATGCTACATCTAAAGAAATCCCAATCCCTCCACAACACACACTCCAGAGACCTCAACCTCATTACCTCATTACCACAATCAACAGAACATGCTGGAAGGTCTTGCTATGGAATAGATTTCCCATACATGTCAAGCAGAGCACCTCACTGGCCCTCTTCAAGAGAAATCTTGATGAGTGGATGGGAAATAGAAAATTCACCCCGGGAATCACTCCAGTGGCTCTGCTCGACAGAGGCACTGGGAACTAAGGTTGGGTGGCACGATGCCAGAGTAATCCTTTGGGCTAGGCTTGTAAAGGCTCCCTGGCCATTAGCCTAATGCATACCTATGAACCTATGAGAGATCCACATGAACTCTAACTTCAGATGACAGCTCAAGGATAATTTCTTTACCCAAGCAAAGTGTAGCTGCCCTCACACAGATCATGCTACATGAACCCTGCTGCTCTCTCATGCTCCTTTGTCCATGTTTCATCCTTCCTTATCTCGTCTTCTCATCCTGTTACTTACTGCTTCTCATTGACCCTTTCTCTCTTTTCTCTTTGTATCTCTTACCCTCCTTTCTACTCTTCTTCCTTCTGCATGCCTTTCTGTCAATTTCTTTGTCTTCTCCTTATGGTATCCTTTCTTGCAGCTATTCTCAGGTGCCTCCTCTACCATCTTCTTACTAGTTAATATAACAATATGTAGCTGTTGCTGTGCATAAGCCATTTCACTCATTATGGATACATCTCACACAACAAAGCTCTGCTAAGCATAATCGCAGTTTCCTATCCATGTTTTGACTTTGAAAAAACTGCTTCTTGAACTAAATGTTGTAGCATATTCTTGTATCTTTAAATATGTTTTGCTCATTTCTTATCTTATCCTGTTCACTTGGGCTGTGCCTGCAGATGGTCCATTGAGATCAGAGTACTATCCCCCTATAAACAAGCAAAAAAAAAAAAAAAAAAAAAAAAAACAATATATATACATAAAAACTTTGGCATCTTAAGCACCTTAATATTATAATAAAGAAACATCTTCAGACAAGAAGCAGTTTTGAGAGTCCTACTTTCATTTTTAACCACCTTTATATTCTTTTAGAGAACATGGTACTTCACAGGTTCACAGATTCATACTCAACTAACTGCCCTTGTGGACCATTTTAAGTCTAGCCAATTACCCAAGTGAGAATCAAACTCTGCACCTTGTGTCTGTAAAGTAAACACCTTAACCATTAAGCCAACGTCCCACCACAGGGGGGAAGGGACAGGGACAGTGTCCCCAACAGTGACACTGCTAGCTTTTATTGTTTAAGCCATGATTTTTCAAACTGGTGAGGTTTTTCACAGAGACTATTTGATAGATCCTAACCAAGTGATACTACAACACTGTGTGATAAAGATGTAACTACAGTCCATCACAGTGCTTGTAGCTATAGTTAGTCCCGACAAATTATATGGGTCCTAAAATAAAGTAGCACTCTGGAAACTATAGCATGTAAACCATGCAGAAAACTCTTACCTACCCTGACTACTAGTATGTCAAATGACATGATTATTAACATGTATTGCTCTGGTACTTGTAATGGGTATATTCACCCGGGCACTCTCTGAGGCACTTTGGCATCCTCCTGTGCAGCTGTGTATTCTCTGCAATTTCTTTCATGGACAGTGGAGAAGGAAATGGAAGTGAATTAGAAATTTCCATGATAAAAAGTGGAAGATTGCTTGTTGAGGTAAGCCATATGTCATTATTGCTCCCTTACATTTGCCCCTCATTAGTCTAGGAGGTCAGGAATTCTTCATTTTTAATTGCTATAATGGTGACAGCAATGCTCACCACTATGTGATATGCCTGTGGCATGTATCAGTTCCTGTACCACACTGAGCCAGGTGTCTGCCTTGTATTAAAGCCATTGTTACCCCTCCTTAAGGAGCCAGACACTGAAGTGCTGCCTGAAGATATGGAGGAACATTTTCATCTCCTCAGTACGCAACCTTTTTACTCTAAATTCTGTTTCATAATCTCCCTCTGATGCCATGCTGTTATTCATAACACATCCAGACAGAAATGTTGGACATTTCACATACACACCCATTTTCATATGTGCCAACTGTCACACCATGGGGGGGTGCAGCTCATTTGTGCAAACTGGGGCAGAAAAGTCCAATATAAGTAGTGTATGGCTGTGTTTGAACATAGCAATTTAAGGTGTGAAATATGGTGGTAATCAGCTATGCATTGCAATGGCGGTGTGAAATATGGTTGTAGTGAGCTATGCATTGTAATGACGGTATGACATATGGTGGTAGTGAACTATGCACTGCAATGATGATGTGAAATATGGTGGTAGTTGTGACACCCCACCACTAGCCTAGTAATCAAGGAGTATCAATCCTCATCACTAGCACAGTGGGGGACATACACTGGGAGGATGACAAGTACACACAGTATTTCCAGATGCAGCTCTCTGCATCAAGTGCAATTTCCCTTAAGAGCACTCAGAGATCACAGTCAAAAAACAAGTGAAAGAATACAGAAGCTGGGTAAACACCTGGTATACATCTCAAGTGAAAAAATGAAAAAAACAATGGTTAGACCACAGCTGAAGATATAAAAATGGAATACTCCATGCCAGGAAATAAAAAAATGGAATACTCCACGCCAGGAAATAAAAGTCTATGTCATAGTTCTATATGTGTTTTCATTGGTTGAAACATATTTTAAATATCATTGTTTTAACTGTTTTTTATGAGTCTGAAGAAGCGATCAGTTGATTTAGATCGCGAAAGCGCTTACTTTTGTTTAATAAAGGGCAGCTGGAGTGAAACTACAAGTGAATTGTTTCCTATTTTGACTACTACATCTCAGTTACAACTTTTGGTTTTATAAAGGGCACTACTGTGAAGCTGCAAGTGATTTATTTCCTGGCGTGGAGTATTCCATTTTTATATCTTCAGCTGTGGTCTAACCATTGCTTTTTTCAGAGATCACAGTCAGTCTGGGGCTGGTTTCTCCCTCTTTCTCCAGATCTGCAATAAGACTTCCCACTGGCACACTATAGAGTTGAGATCTCAGCTGAGTGGCCATGCCAAGACCTCCAGCACCCACTCTGTCCAACCAGTTATTTGTGTCCCTGGCCAAGTAGCTGACCCACACACTCTTTGAGATTTAATTTACACACACACACACACACACACACACACACACACACACACACACACACACACACACACACACACACACACACGCACACACCTGGGAAAGGCTGGCATGGATTTACTAGCTATGCCCCCTTTTGTCCAGACTGTAAGGTACTTATCACTGCCACCAGCCGTGTCCTTATCAGCTACTTTAAGGCTCTTAACAAAGGGTGTCCAATCTTACTGTGTAATGTTGCTATTAATAAAAATGGTAGTTCGACCAAGAGCAAGATTATTAAGAGTGGCCTACACAGTGTCACCAAATAAATATGCAAGTACTCTCAGAACGTAAATATGTCTTACAAATATCAGCCACAGTGAAAGGTTTTAATATATTTAATAATAAATAGTAAAAGAACAAAAATAGTATATAATCACAGTTATATCTCAGGTCAAAATCGCAGAAAATATTTAAAACATCATTGCAGGACAGTCTCCCATAAATAAAGGAAAACATGTAAATTAAACTTTGCTATATTCCTGACTATGTCTAAAAGAATTACTGTACCCTAGTTAACTTACTTGCAGAGCAAGCAAGGCAGGTGTGGTGAAGGGGTCTTCCAGCTGATGCTGTCAGGTAAAAGACAAAATCGAAAATAGTCTGTCTCAGAAATTTCTTAACTTAATATCTCAAATATTACTGCTAGGATAGTTTGCAGAATGATATCACTTCTTGTCAACTGACTATACCAGGTGAAAAACAACCATTGATGCAGCTGGTAGCATTTAACATCTACCTGTGAAAATACATAATCAAGGACTTTTCTTAGATGTAAGGCAGATCCCAGAAGTCATAAAACAATAAACACTTCCAAGATAATACAAAACACTTTTAGTTCTCAACATTGTGTCTGTTACTGCACTGAAACTGGAAGATAACATCCTTTTATTACGCACTCATAAAATAATTTAAATTTTCAGCTATTTTTCTGTAATTAACTTCTTCTGTTGCAGTTTCCATTGTTAAAATATATACATCTAAACAGTTACAATAGTGTAGCTACATTTCTGTTCTATTCCAATAGAGTACACTGTGGTTACACATTTTAAGCTCAGTACTGCACAAACCCTGTTCAACACACACTTCTGTACCTACAGTTTGATATAGACATACCATACAGTTCTAATACATTTCTAACACAAGCATATGAATCATTTTGATATTCACAAATGACATATAATTATTTACAAAATTCTAGATAGCTAGGCTGGCAGTATTTCATTTCATGACAGTAGTGAGCTATGCATTGCAATGACGGCATGAAATATGGTGGTAGTGAGCTATGCATTGCAATGACTGTGTGAAATATGATGGTGGTGAGCTATGTATTGCAATGACTGTGTGAAATATGGTGGTAGTGACCTATGCATTGCAGTGAATTCACTATCAGTATGTGTTGTCTGGAATTAGAGCTATACCCCTTGAGCCATGAGCTGAACCATGCAAATACTCAGTCATGTGCACAACACTGTAGGAAAGGCAGCACGAAGTTTAATTAGTGTGCATGATGCAAAAACAGAGATTCAGAAGTGTATGCAGTGAGCAATCATTTACACATGCAAATTAGGATGATTTAAGCAAAGGGAAACTCTGCTTGTTATCACTCTGTGGAAGCAGCCATAGAATAGCAATATCATCAGCAAGCTCAACAATTCATTCACATATTATACCTTCTTGACCTCGGACAAGGTGAGCCCAAACATCTACGGCTTTACATACTTAACTACTAGGCTTTGATACTTGCTTTGTTAGCATGGCACATTTAATGCTGAAGCAATACTTTTAAGGGGTTATAGCAACACTGAATTGAGAGAAGTAATTAAAGATGTGCAGAAGTATTATGAGGCTTATGGAGAAATACCCATCTGAATTTCCTCTCTGATCACCTGTGGAAATAATTCATCCTGGGGTTGTAGTCTGAATTAATTTGCCACATTTGCAAAACTGTTTGTCACAATGCCAGTTCTCATTGATGGTATCCTGGAGAGTTGCAGTACTACCACTGTGTACTGGGTGGGCCTTTTCTAATTACTGATATGTGACTTACATTTGATACACTGTCTGGTTAGACATATGGGAATGTCTGACATAGGAGCAACAGGGTGTATGTCTTTGGGGGATTTGTTTAATGGAGATTTGTGGGCCAATGTAAATCATAAGGTTAACACCAGTATTTTCTGTACCTCCATTTCAGTGTCTAAGCAAATAAAAAACATATGAAAGGCCAGGTTCCCGGGTGCCTCCATCTTCATGGTCTACCACGACTGTGCCTGGAAAGACATGGCAGTGGATATAAATGTAGTCAGGATCACTTGCATTCCATGTCCAAACACAGGTCCAGTGACATTATTCATGGTGCACAACAACATGTTACTATCCTGGCATGTGAAGGTAGGTAAATGGGTGGAAGGCCATCAGTAAACCACCTCTTACAGAAGCAGAGAGGTTTCTGGTGTCCATCAAGGAACACTGACACCTCTGATTAGTCCCACATGGTACTGCTATATGCAATGCAGATGTTCACTGGGCAACAAAACATATCTACAGATGATGCCCTTAGTATGTTCAGCTATTTTTTTTAAACAACACATGCAGGTCCCCAACAGCCAGTCATCTTTGGTGTAGTTGCTAATGTTGTCTGTTTGTGTTATATAGGTACATCAGAGATAGTACCATCACATCACTCTGCTCAAGTGTGATATGGGTGAGCTAATACAATAGCATCTCATTTAGTTACTATATGTCTGGTGATGGGCTAATTACACAGTTTGCTGCACTTTGCTGTGTTCACTGATGAATTGTTATATGCCACCACCATTGCGGAATTGCCACAATATGTGGTTGGTAGATCTGCTGCCTTTGTGGATGATTGAAGGCATGAGCTGGCACAGTCAGGGAGTACAGTGTGTGTGCTGGATGCAGGGAATGCAACCATTGCATCCATTACACATTCCATAGCACAACCTGTATGCCTGCAGACACAGAAGGAACACACAGGAAGGAATGTGCAAGACCCCAATTTGGGCACATATCTGGACATCTGGTGTTTTGCTGGACAAGGTGAGACACATAGGAGGGTGAGTAATAGATCTGGAAAGAGACATGATTACCTTCCTCCCTCCCTTGCCCCCCCAAGTCAGTATGTTATTGGGTACAGCCTTGTGTGTATTTGCAAGACCATCATAGAGGCACAGGGTAGTACCACAATAGTCATGACACAGATGATCAAGCCGCTACAGGGTATGCAGGATGACCCCTGTAAAGGCATGTCCCGCATGTGTGACATTTTTGACAGATGGAATAGCTTACTGGAACATGTCCTGTCCTTTGGAGGTCAGTTGCCAAACATGAGGTGCCATTCATGGTGCAGTTCCATCGGTACATCTACAGATGGTGGTCATCATGGCCATGGATGTGGTAGCCTGTGGTCACACAGCACTATCACATCTATTGCTACATCAGATGTGGACATGACTATACCTAGGAGAGAACATCTCCATGGCCATGCCAGTCATCACAGTGGGCAGTTTGGTGATGTTCATTGATCATATTCACACAGCATACCAACATCTAGCCAGGAACATAATACAAACTCTGCTACTCCTGGCTGAAGCAACATTCATGGATAACTGTATGGACGGGATGTTCATCACTCTGTTATGCATACCCTTCCCTGTCCACAAGACTGACAGTCAGTGTTGTACCTACTGCTGAGGCTGTGTCTCTGCAGACATTCACACAACTAGTGGCCGCAGTATATTACACACACACACACACACACACACACACACACACACACACACACACACACACACACACACACACTCACATACCTCTTGAAACAGTGGGCCTTTGAAACACCTTTCCCAAGAAGCCTCCTGCTTGAATCACATGCACACATACACACACACACACACACACACAAACAAACACACACATACACACACACACACACACACACACACACACAATTACACACACACACACACACACACACACACACACACACACACACACACAGACACACACACACACAATCAGACATCTCCATGTAAGACACACAATCACACACACACACACACACACACACACACACACACACACACACACACACACACACACACACACACACACACACACACCACACACACACACACACACACACACACACACACACACACACACACACACACACACACACACACACACACACACACACACACACACAATCAGACATCTCCATGTAAGACACACAATCACACACACACACACACACACACACACACACACACACACACACACACACACACACACACACACACATACACACGCACACAATCACACATCTCCATGTAAGAGGCATCAGCACATGCTCCTTCCCCACCTTATATTTATTTATTTATTTATTTAATGGCATTTCATTACCCAGAAACTCCGAGTTGGTAGAAGCACATTTTAAGTGAGGCCTGAGGAGAAAAGCTACAAATCATTACAAAATATTTTAAGAACAATAATTTTACAATCTTCAAAAATAAAACAAAAACATCTGCAGTTTAAATAATTATAACAAACTAGACATACTATAAAAACATTGGTTAAGGATCGATACAAGGGTATATGGCAAGCATTTAATATTTACAGAAATTTTAGACAGTTTGTAGAAAAATTAAAAGTAAGTTAATCTAATACAAACAGGAATTGCAATATGAAGTGAGGGAAAAACAGGCTTATGATATATTTACAGAGAAAGTCAGGTAACAGAATTAGATAGCAGTAAGGAAGTAAGTGAAAATGAGAGAGGACGGAGGTATAAGGGATGAAAAGGTACTTGTTCACATTTAGGGATATGGCTTATCCAGGTTTTATAGATTAGTACTAGGCTAATCATCCTCATGAGACATTTTAAACTTGGCCAATTACTCAATGTGAGAATCAGCCTCTGCACCTTACGCTTGCAAGGTAAATACCTTAATCATTATGCCAACCTCCCTTAAATTTCCTGTGCAGATGATGATAACTGTGCCCTACACTTTATGCATTGTTAGTTGGGTTACCTATGTCTGATGTAGCCAGCCTATGCATGGATAAGAAAAGTATAGTATTTGGTTAGCCAGCATCAGTTTTTCTATTTACCTGCCTTTTTGCAAGTGCCACAGCATACTGCGCCTGCCTCTGTTAAGCATAATCATCCCCTGCTGCTGGCTCTTCCAATGGTGCCTCATCTGGCTCTGTCTCTATTGCCTGGAGTTCTTCATTGTCTTCCTCCTGCATCTGTGCCTCCCCTTGCTGTATCTGCCTCCTCAGTTTCATATTACATAAAATGACACATAGTGGAAATACTTTTGCACAGGTGCCAAAATTGTACGTCGGGGCAGCAGATGAATCCACACAGTGAAAATATGCCTTCAGCCACCCAAGCACATGTACAGTTATGGTACTGGTATGGTTCTGGCATGTGATTGTACAGAATCGTTCCCCTGCTCACCAACAAGATACCCCTGGGGGAAATCGTCCCTTGAAAAACATTGATACAGGTCACATATGTGCAACACGTGATTTTTGGAAACTGTTTGGAGGGCCTACATGCATATTGTGGATGATACCCTCTGCATTACAGACTACCCGGTAGTTGATGGAGCAATGCTCTTTGCATCCATCCCATTTCCCCTCAAGGAGTAGCCTTGATTTCAATGTGGGTACAATATCTGGCTTCCAGAACATCAGGAAAATTAGCTATTTAATGGCAGTCCCGCATTGTGTTCCCTCTCTTCTCTGTGGTATGTGGAAACCACATATGCTCCTCAGCATGCTGCAGCGTGGCACTGATGAAATCATGGAGAACTCCCAAGGCAGATGTCTGAGAGTCACCCACTTTGTCCCAGTAGGTTGCTGGAAGGACCTTGTAGTTAATATATGTAAAACCAAACATAACTTTGTATACACTGCTTTCACAGGGCTGCAAATGAGGTTGACATATGTTCACTATGTCCTGCATGGTATTGCTACCTACTTGATAGCTGTCTACAATGCCAGTGTCATGGAATGCATGATTTCTTAAGTGAGATTTGATATAGCAGTGCCCCCTGGGTGGTGATGTGCAATGCAATAGGTTATTGCTGCAACTAGAGCATGTTGGGAATCCAAATTAAGTAATATGGCAGCAAGACCTAACATTTTTTGTAATTCTAGAACCATGAACTCCAGGAATCAGTGATTTTCAATTCTGTGGAGTGCTGAGCTCTATGACAGACTATTTATGCATTTCTGAGTTGTTCTACCATCTAGATTTATGTTTATTTTCATAAACCAGGATGCTCAGTTCAGTAATATTCCTCATTACCATTTCATTATGTATTATACCATTAGCAAAAACTTTCCCCAGCTTTGCTACTCCTCAGTCACCACTACTGTTATTTCTATTTCTGAATCATACACATCCTGCACATGGCCGATCGTCATACACATTTGCTTACCACAATGCAACAACATTTTCTAAATCCTAACTATAGTTACTAATAAAGTGAAATTAATGAATTAAATGATTCATTAACTCATGTGGAATTTCAACTGCAATCATTACTCTTTAGTATTTAAAGTTCTGTTTTTAAATAATTTTTTGAGTACTAATACTTAAGCTTTGTTGTGTTCTTGTTTCTTTCGAGAGGATTTCTCAGATTACAGAAACAATTATTTTATGTCGCATATGAGTTCCCTGCTGAAAGTCTAACATTCACTAATGCGAGTCTCAAAACTAAGAACATTTAAGTGTAATTTAGTACAATTAAGGGGCAAACTTCAATATGTTTCACAATACCAGGTGGAAGCAAAACAATCGAACTAATAGGAAAGCAAAATTACAATATCATAACACCAGAAACTTGAACACATAATAGGACAAGATAATTAAAATCAGTTGCTGTGATTCACAAATCCATAATCTGCTGTGCAGTGCTGTTCTCAACAGGATTGCAGAGAGTGTAATGCCAGGATGATTCTGAGACCATTGTGTTTCTATTGCGGTATGAAAGCACTAGCCTGTACGAAGACAGTGTTCTTGCTGGTGAAGGCCATGTACAAATATAGCAGTCTGAGGACAGGGCTAGTGCACATTAGCCATGTGGTGTACCTCACAGATTTTTGTTATCAACAGAATATCTCACTGTTGCAGTATCTTGCTATGTGGACTGCATAGTAAAAATAAAATATGTGCAACTTTTTTTTAATAAAATAGCTCCATTATTTCCTATGACAGTACCAGAGCTGTTAACACCACAGAGAGTAAGTACTAGGAAGCCACCTCTATGAGTGGGTGTGTCTGAAGGATGCCGCTGTATATTTATGACACAGTTTACCTTTCTAAAATCCACAGTTACTTTGAGGTTACCCTCTCATTTACTGGCACAAACATTGACTGTGTGGCATCTAGTGATGGCCACATAACTCTCTCAATACTTGCCTGGGATTTCTCTCAATGGGAAAGTAAATATCACCTTTGATCAAGACATTTGTTTTTAGAATCATTGTAGTATACAAAACTCTCCTCTTTATGTACTCATTACGGAGACTGTATGTCCCTCTGATCTTTAGAATTATGCGATGCACAGGTCTGTGCTCCTGGTTGTTTTTTTCTTATTAAATTGATTTAAGATGATGGAACAAACAGATCCATAAATTGACACCTTCACTGGTTTGTTTAATAAACATGAGAGTCTATTCCTGAAAACCGATGCCATGACTCAGTCATCTAGCCTGGTCTGAGCAAGCAGGGTATTGTTTTTCAGTGAAGAAATTGTGACTAGGTGAGGCACATATTCCTGCTGGGTTCAGTCTGAAAAAAGCTGTATAAATCAACAAGGTGGGCTAATCACCTGCAAGGAAAAGGGAGGGGGTGGGGGTTGAGATCACTTTTATTTTCATTTTGTAAAAATCTGTACCAGTCTGAAATCAGGGGGTTGGGAGAGTGGCCTAATGGTTAAGGTGTTTGCCTTGCAAACACAAGGTGCAGGGTTTGAGTCTCACAAGGGATAACTGGCTAGGCATACAATGGTTCGCAAGGGCAGTTAGCCTACTACTACCCTATGAGCTTATCAGTTGTGATATTTAAAAGAATTTTATCTACCTGGTCAGTCTTCCTTCTTCAATATTAAACATTTTACAATTTATGTCTTATGTTACATGTCGTATTTGAGATTATGGATAAATTTACAGCTGATTTTTAAACTGTTACTGTCCTGTCTATTTCTTCAAGGTAACAAAGTCTCCAAAACATTATGTTATGCTGCAGAGGGGTCTTACTAACTGCCTCTAGAGAGGCATCATGCTTATAACCAGTGAGACTACCTTCTAAATGACTCAGTATTTCAAAAGTCTTCTTTGATTTTCTCTCATAGGTTCATAGGTTGGTACTAGGCTATCGGCCCTTGGGCCTATACAAGCCTAGCCATAACAATTCCTGGCTATTTCTTCCCACACTATTTACTTCCTTGGACCCCTGTCTAGCAGGGCGACTGATGTGATCCCCGGGGTGAATTTCCTTTCTCCCATCAAATCATCAAGGTTCCTTTTGAAGAGGGCCAAAGAGGCGCTCTGCTTTACATGTATGGGCAGTCTATTCCAGAGTCTGGGGAGTCTCTGGGTCAGGAACCTATTCCTCCAGCATGTTTTGTTTACTGTGATGACAAGATTTAGATCCCTGGAGCGTGTGGTTCTGAGGGATTGGGATTTCTTTTAAGTGCAGCATGTCCAACAGCTCTGGGTTTGACATGGCTTAAAAAATATAAATCTGCAAAGCTCTTCCCAGTGTTGAGAATCAAACTTTGCACCTTGTGGTTGAAAGGCATACACCTTAACCACTGTACCATTGCCCTTTTAGGTAAAATTCATTACATAACTTTAGGTCATTAGATTTGACTTCCACTATATCCATGGCTCATTCAGTTACTGCTATTAGTTTTCCTCCAGGAGTGTATGCTTTTCATGGTTGTTGCATCCCAGACACATTTTGCATTGATTATTAAATATCACACAAAATGTCATTAATCCCTCCCACCAATTCTACCAAGCCATTTTTCAATCTTCCTAAATTTTGAATCATACCAATCCAGTTGCTTAAGTTTGAGTCACCAGCAATTAGACAAAGTTTTTCTTCCAAGACTTCCATAATCTCACAAAAGCAATAAAACGAGTGGTCACAGACTGTATTAATAAATATGTAATAAGTGAAGTGTAATGCTAACTGATGGAATGGTAGCTGCGTGTTACGTACTGAAATGCAGCTTTAGTAGTAAATGGTTCAGAGATGCTGAAGAAGAAACAATCTCCTTTAAAATTTGGAACCAAGGTAAAGCAGAAAAGGAATAAATATGTCTTAAAAGAAATGGGAGAGGATCCCTGCAAATGGTGCAACTAGCAAACATATTTAAAAATTAGGTTTTAAGATCAGAAAAGTAGAACAACAGAATAATGTCCAGAACTTCAGCAACATTTAACAGCAAGTTACATTCTTGTAATTCATGGATTGGGGTGATAATGCTCCAATATCCAGAAAAAACAAATTAGTTTAGTGCTTCTATAGTTCAAGACCCAATCTTTGCAAATATTAAGCACCCCCCTGCTTAACTTGCTAAGATCGGGTATTGCACTTAGCAGTTAAACCTGCTAGAACTGACCAGCAAACAACAGCATCAATGTAAAAAAAAAGTGTTTCTGCCTGCAGTCTGTGCTGGTAATGTGGACTTGACTTTTTCTAACATAACAGAATCTGTTTCACTGTCTTTCAGACAGGGCTTGCTAAGCATTTTATGGCCTTGACAACCAGCAAAACACTTAGGTGTTTTATTTCCATAACTAGCAGTACATGGAACAGATAAAGCTCCATGCACTACTAAGAATTATAATTGTGTCTCCAATCATAACCCTTAATTATGTGTTCTCAACACGGATATCGAGATTCACCTCTCAAGCTTTGCTCTCAAGTTAAATTTCTTGGTATCCATTTCTCAAACATATAGTAACATGATTATAATCAGTGACCTGATCATAATCCTCTGTATTACACATTTAAGTGAAAACACTTCTTAACAACCAAGAAGTAGGCTTGAATTATAGTGTAGCTTATAAAATTACTTCAGTGTAGCTGCAGAATAATTCTTTGCAGTAAACCATTCTGAACATGGAAGAAGGGTAAGGTTTACCATGCACATTCCATTCCAGAGATAGTACTGAATTGTGAAGACTTTCATTTTTTGTGTTTACAACCAGTAACTTAAGTAACATAAATGAACCTTATTGGAGTTCACATTAGTTTAGGAGACTGGAGAGGAATTAGAAACAGTCAGCTGAATTTAGAAACCAGCATTACAAGGTGCAAAATTGTTTCAGGCAGGTTTCCTGAATGTGATAGAAGGTTTCCTGAATGTGGTAGCAGGTTTCCTGAATATGGTAGCAGTTTCCATTTCAAAATACCAGAGTAGCACCACTTCTGTATGAAGGCTCCAGTCTGTAGGCCGGTGCCAGTCTTCTGGCGAAAATGGGTTTTAAATCTTTCAGTCTGAAGGTGTAGCTAATGCTAAGAAGTTATGTGGACCTCCTGGAACATTTTCCGGGAATGGAATATTGCTGCACAGTGATTCAAAGAACAGCTCTGCTATGCTATTTGTGGAGTAGAACAGGAAAAGTGTGCACTGTCTTTTGACAGCATGCACCCATTACATCCCATGACATGAATGGGGCTATTAGTCTTGTGGGAAGTAAGTATCATGAAGTTGTGTGTGTGTGTGTGTGTGTGTGTGTGTGTGTGTGTGTGTGTGTGTGTGTATTTGTGTGTGCATGTGTATCTTTGTAGGGGCATGAGTGCAGATGTCTGGGTGTATGCATGCATATGTGTTTACAAGCATGAGTGTGTGTAAGTTTGCATGCACGTGTGTGTGTGTGTGTGTGTGTGTGTGTGTGTGTGTGTGTGTGTGTGTGTGTGTGTGCGTGTGTGTGTGTGTGTGTTTGGCTGTGGGTAGGTCAGTATGTGCCTGTGAAACAGCATTGCATGGGTTGGTATGGGGCACACTAGCATAGTAACCTGCTTGATTCAGAGATATTATAATAAGCCACTAATGGGCTGTTGCTCCATGTAGCTTTGACATCTCTGCATTGTATTACATCTGCATCATTCTATGGGGCACAAGGGAGTTACCTACATTTTGCTTTCTGAATCTTGGCTAATGATCATTATGCTAGAGTGACATTCCACAAAATCTGCTCTACAGTTGACTTATTCAGCCTTATTTAATATTCCTATTAACTTAATATATGTAATTATAGACAATCAAAAGGATAACAATTGTAGTAATACTCTACTACTAATAATTTACAAAAATAATGGATAGTTATTTACTTCATTAAGGTAAAACTAAATGAAAATTAACCAGATATGTACATGGCTAATAATTTAACTTCTGTGAAAATATTACTTGAGAAAAGTTCTGGGATCTATAAAGGTATCTGCAAATTTTAATGAAGAATATTAAAAAAGTAGGATTTTAAAGGTTTTGATATCATGAGTATACAGTGCAAACTTGTACAAAAATGCAATTTTCAGAGTTGTACCTTATACTGTTTGGGAGATGATGTGTTGCGATATGTCAGGAAAAGAAATGTACCATGAAATGAGGAATATGTATGAGCATCTTAGAGAACTGATATCTGTCTAAAATGAAACATCTTGATCTTTCCTATTACAGGCCTACTAAGGCTGACAGATTTCTGACACCCTATCTCAAACTGTTTTAAAGATAATTTACTTTTGAATTTGTTGCCATTTTTTCACATAAGCTATAACATTTATAAACAGGATAATCCAATAAGTAAAAAGCAGTTTATAAACTCAGAAGCACATTTATTAAAACAAGGCATGTAAAGTTTCAGGAGTTGCTGGTCCTTAATTAGACATAAATACCACAGCTATATTTTATCATAATATTAATATTTGGTTGCAGTCTCATAGACATACTGCAATTAAAGAAATGTTCTCATGTACGTTAATACCTGCTTCACTTTAATATGTCATCCTTAATTATCTTGGACTCTAGCTATGCTTTTCATCTGATTTTAATAAAAGTGGTCTGTAGACTGATTTGGGGTGTAACAAACCAAAAACCAGTTTTGTACAAACCAGAGGCAGAATGCCAAGGTAATTTAATGTGAAAAAAATTCCCTTAAAAATGAGCTTAAAAATCATCCAACAGCAGACTACAATTGCTCCTGTTACAGGGGCAATTGTTAAAGAAAAAAAATCTCTATGTATCAACACAGGTCATATTTAAGCAGTGTCTTATCATAATTGCATGTCTGTCTATCTATCTATCTATCTATCTATCTATCTATCTATCTATCTATCTATTTATCTGTCTATATACAGTGGATATAAAAAGTGTACACACCCCTGTTAAAACGCCAGGTTTTTGTGATATAAAAAAATGAGACCACAATAAATAATTTCAAAACTTTTCCCACCTTTAATGTGACCTACACAATTCACCTGAAAAACAAACAAATCTGTTGGGGTAAAATATAAAAAATAAAAAACATACAATAAGCTGGTTGCATAAGTGTGCACACCCTTAAACTAATACTTTGTTGAAGCACCTTTTGATTTAATTACAACATCCAGTCTTCTTGGTAGTCTATCAGCATGGCACATCTTGACTTGACAATATTTACCCACTCTTCCTTGCAAAAGCACTCCAAATCTGTCAGATTGCGAGGACATCTCTTGTGCACAGCCCTCTTCAGGTCACCCCACAGGCTTTCTATTGGATTTAGGTCTGGGCTCTGGCTGGGCCATTCCAAAACTTTAATTTTCTTCTGGTGAAGCCATTCTTTTGTTGATTTGGATGTATGCTTGGGGTCATTGTCATGGTGAAAGGTGAAATTCCTCTTCATCTTCAGCTTTCTAGTAGATGCCTGAAGATTGTGGGACAAAAGTGACTGGTATTTGGAACTGTTCATAATTCCGTCCACCTTGACTAAAGCCCCAGTGCCAGCTGAAGAAAATCAACCCAAAGCATGGTACTGCCACCACCATGCTTCACCATGGGGATGGTGTTCTTTTGGTGATGCAAAGTGTTGTTTTTGCGCCAAACATACCTTTTGGAATTGTGGCCAAAATGTTCAACTTTGGTCTCATCAGACCATAACACATTTTCCCACATGCTTTTGGGAGACTTGATGTATTGTTTTGCAAATTTTAGCCAGGCATGGATGTTTTTCTGTGTAAGAAAAGTCTTCCATCTTGCAACCCTACTCCATAGCCCAGACATATGGAGAATACTGAAGATTGTTGTCACATGTAGTACACAACTAGTACTTGCCAGAAATTCCTGCAGCTCCTTCAGTGTTGCTGTAGGTCTCTTGGAGGGACATCCAGTTCTTTGCAATGTCACTGTTGTCCCATATTTTCTCCACTTTTTGATGACTGTTTTCACTGTGTTCCATGGTATATCCAATGCTGTGGAAATTTTTTGTACCATTCTCCTGACTGATACCTTTTAACAATGAGATCTCTTTGATGCCTTGTAAGCTCTCTGCGAACCATGGTTTTTGCTGCATCAGGCAACTCAGTAAATGTCAGAAAAATCCTATGAGGACAGCTGAACTTTATTTGGGATTAATCAGTCTCTTTAACTGATGGCAGGTATGTACCAAAGAAGACTAAATGCAGTAATTAAATAAAAAAGTGCTTCAACAAAGTATTAGTTTAAGGGTGTGTACACTTATGCAACCAGCATATTGCATGTTTTTTAATTTTTATATTTTTCCCCAACAGATTTGATTGTTTTTCAACTGAATTGTACAGGTTATAGGTCACATTAAAGGTGGGAAAAGTTTTGAACTGATTTACTGTGGCCTCATTTTATATATATATATATATATATATATATATATATATATATATATATATATGGTTCTACCTCACATAAACGAAACACCAAAACACCGATAACGCAATAAATAACCGACACCACATAACAGAGAAAACAACAAAAAACACAAACCCCACAAATAACAACAAAAACCACGGAATAACAACAAACACCAAACCTCACACAAACAACAACACCACAATCAACAAACACATATACCCATACGACACAACAACACAACACCACAAAAACACCAAACAACCCAAACCTTTACCACACCACCACCTCATTACTACAACTACACCTAAAACCCACCCCTAAACCATTTAAACCCTATAGTCCATTGACCACACCTCTACCCTAACTCACCTCCTCTAACCCTACCTAAACTTAATATCTACTTTCTAACCCCGTACCACCGACCACCTCTAACTCTAACCACTCCCTAACCTTTCCCCCTACAAACCACTCTAACACTACATACAATCACCCCCCGACGGCAACTCTAACGTCCGGCACTACCCCCATTTCCCTAATCCTTTATACCGCTCTTACACTCAACTTTTCCATCTCATCATTCCATTTCGCACTTTCTCCCATTTCCTCGGCATCCCCAAGGGATTTTCGCATCCTCAAGGGGCGTGTCTTTCATCTTCGTTGGATAGTCTTCATATATATATATATATATGTGTGTGTATATATATATATATATATATATATATATATATATATATATATATATATATATATAATTCATTAACTAAATTTCAGTCTCAAAACTGTTTTATTCACCAATTTTACTACTACCTTTATGGTCTGGATTGCATAAACTTCACAGAATTCAGTAAACTGCACTGAGTTCTAAGCATGTTTTATGGTAAGCAAAGCCATATTCAAATGTGTCCCGGCCTACGAAGAATGTCTCGGCTTAATGCAGACACAATAGATAACCTGTAGCATCAGTGCTCCCATAATCAGTCATGGCAAAATCGTATTTAAGGAAAACTCATCCAGAAAGTAGTATATGTGCTGTGACATCCCTGCTCTGAGCCAGTAATCAAGGAGCCTTAATTCTCACCACTGACACTGGAGATGGATGTTCACTTGGAACAAAAATAGATACACACAGTATTTCCAGATGCAGTTGTCTGCACCAAGCACAATTTCCCTTAAGAGCACACAGGGAACTCACTCAGTCTGAGGGCAGGTTTTCCGTCTCTCTCACTAGGACCCCAGTAAGACTCCTTACTGGCACAGCTGTAGAGTTCAGTCCTCAGCCAAGTGTTCCAAGCCAAGTTGTCTACCACCCTCTCTGTAAAACCAGTGCTCTGTGTCCCTGCTCCAAGAAGCTGATACACATACTCTGAGATTTGATTTTCAGACACACAAACACCTGGGAAAGGCTGGCACAGATTTACTAGCTCTGTTAATTTTTCCCAGACTATAAGGTATTTTGCCACCAGCCATCTACTCTAAGGCTTTTACAAAGGTAGCCAATTATACTAAGTAAAATGAATACCAATAAAATGGTAGTGTCTGACCAATGAGGCAATCCTTGTCACCAAATAAATATGAATACTCTCAAATGCTAAAATATTGTCTAATAGAGCAGCCACAATGAAAATTTTAAATATATTTAATAATAAATAATAAAAGAATATGAAAATACTAAATATCTATGTACAATAAACACCAGAGTTTCAATCACAGGAAATATTAAAAATAACAAAGAGGGATAGATTCATACAGATACAGACAAACAGTACTTAACTAATCTCCCTATCTCTTCCTGACTGATCTAAAGAATTATTATTTCCTGGTTACATACTAAAGCAAGGCAAGATGAAATGGATGAGTGGTCTTCCTTCTTTGTCAAGTTTCAGAAACACACTGCTGAGAGCTAAGTGATATCTCTCAGTAATATCTAAATATATACTATCTAAATATCATTTTAGTGCTGGATTACAGAATGACATCACATTCATCTGGTCATCTTTGGTGGTTCCAACACTACTCCCTTTGCTAGAAACTGAACTAGAATTTAGCACATAGGTGTTGCCATAGACACAAATAGAGCTTTGCTGAGATGTGTTATAGCATCTGGAAGCTGTAAAACCATTTCAAAACTTCCATCCTTCCAGGGTAGCAATTATTTCACCCCTAAGGACAATAGAGTAGGATTCCTAGCCTTGGTTTTCACAGATGATTCATCTCTGGTTGCAATCAGAACTGTAAGGTACAATGTTTATGGCACAGACCAGGTAATTTAATTTCAGACTATTTTTCAAAGTTAGCTGGACTGAGCTTAACCTCTTCTCTTCCAGGATCATCTGTTATAATATATTCATTTCAACAGTTACACTAGAGTCTAACATACAAGTGCATTTCTTTTCTGTCCAGCAGGACCCACTGTTGGTACACTTTTAACACAAGTAGCTTTGCAACTACATTTTCAACACAAGCATCTGTACAAATCAATTTGATATACAAATGACATATAATTCTTTACAAAACTCCAGCTGGCTATGCTGGCATATGTTACACATCCATTACCCTACTTTCTCTGGCATAGCTGGCCATACCTCACATTGCCACATCTCTTCCCCCTGGAAGAATCAAGCTAGTTTCTCAAGTGACCCTGGAGAAACATTTCTTTAGATGAATGAGCCTGTCTGGGAATACATTAACTCATACCCTGTCTTGAGATCCCATGTGCATTGGCATTGCTGACCTCACTACTGTGTTGCACTGTCATGTCATATGCCAGCAACCCTAGGCTC
The DNA here is from genome assembly GCF_019279795.1 of Protopterus annectens. Classification (NCBI taxonomy): domain Eukaryota; kingdom Metazoa; phylum Chordata; order Ceratodontiformes; family Protopteridae; genus Protopterus; species Protopterus annectens. Next base: position 1,931,827,857 of record NC_056729.1, on the reverse strand, counting down.
CACCTTAATAACTTGGCATTTTGCTGGCTGGCTCAATGTAACCATAGATAACCCTCAGACTCCTCCTGCCTCCTACTGCAAATACTCAGCACAAAGGCCTCCTTTGCATGGTAAGATTCATCATGTTAACATGGTACAGAATCTGCCCCTGCCTTCTGCCTATTAGTTCCACCATATAGTTAACATTACTGTCCTTCCTTACCACTTTGAAGGGTTCCCCTCGCAAGCTGCCTGCAACTTATTGTGTCTGACAAGAATGAGACCTATAACCTTATGTCCCACAAAATACTCTTGGGCTTGAGCATTCTTGTCATACCAGACCTTGTTCTGCTGCTGGGTTTCTGCCAGGTTCTCCTGGTCCAAGCCCATGAGCTCCCTAAGCCTTGTCCTGAGGTTTAGGACATATGGCACAACTCACTCCTTGTGGGATTCAGACTCACTGTCCCACTCATCATGAATCAGATCTAAAGGCCCCCTCACCCTATGCCCATACAACAACTTAATGGGTGAAACAAATGCCAATTTCTGGGTATCTCCCTGTATGCAAACAGCAGATGGGGCAAATATTTGTCCCACTCTCTCTTAAACTGGTCTGCAAATGCCTGTAGCTTGGTCTAAAGGGCAGAGTTTAAACTTTCCACAAGACAATTAGCCTGTAGGTCATAGGTAGTGATGTTTAATTGCTTCACCCCACAGCGCTCCCACAGACAAGCCAGAAGGTCTTACATGAAATTGGCACCTCTGTCAGTCAGTATTTCTCTCGGGAAACATACCCTGCTGAAAATTTCTAACAAAGCATTTGCCACCTTCTCTGCCTTGATGGAAGACAGTGCCACAGTTTCAGGGTATCTGGTAGCATAATATACTACCACCAGGATATACTTCTTCCCTGTGGAATATGGGGTACTTAGAGGCCCCACAATATCCATAGCTAACCTCTGAAATGGCTCGTCAGTCACAGGCAAATGCATCAAAGGAGTTTTGACCTTGTCTCCTGTCTTGCCTACTTTTTGGCACTGCTCACAGGTCCTGCAGTACCCTGTTACATCCCTTGCAATCCCAGGCCAATAAAAGTTCTGCATAATATGTCTGTTGGTATGCTTTATACCCATAAAACCCTCAAATTAAATGTCATGGGCTATGGCTACAAGTGCCAGATGGTAGGCTCTAGGCACAACCAACTGCTGTATTGGCAGGAATAGGCTCCATTTTTTGGGGGGAGAATAGAAGGAATGGAAAAGACATGGAAAGAGGAGGAGGGAAAAGTGTAGGTACAGACATATAACAAATATCCCAGGACATGACGGACAAACATTGGTGATACACATAAAAGATAGATAAGCTACACAGACTGCACACATAAGGACTATATGACATGGATGAAGGAAAAATGACAAACATAGTAGGGATGCATACCAGCCAGTGTGCACCTGTAAAATAGATATGTACCAATGCAGAAAACAGTGCTGAAATGTTGCAAACTGTGTAGCAGTTATACCAAAAGGAGTATGATTAATGGTAAGCATGTTTCAGAGAACACTAAATTGGGGGTGCTGTCATGGCAGTACACAATGGACATCAAACACCATCATTCCCTGGTCTTTCTGCATTGCAAGTGTAAGCCAAGCAACAGCAAGGATCACATCCAGCCAAGGAAAAGCAGAAGTAGAGAAGTGGAGGGCAGAATAGAATCTCTCACCCTGCATGCAATATGCAAACAACTAAGCACAGTGCCAAACAGCAGTAATGCAGCAAAAGAGTAATGTGGCTATGTAATAAACCAATCAGTATACACACGACTAGCACAGGAGAAATGGAGTGCATATATCAAAGAACACATTCCATGTCAGAGACAACAGAAATGGTCTTCAAGTATGCAACGTAGATGTGTGATTTGCAGTGAAATCAAATAAGACAAACACGCAGGAGGCTCATTCCACATATTCACACCAATGACATGGAATATGAAGATTATAATGATACATATACAGTATGAAATAGCACATGAATAATAAAAACTAAGGAATGCAAGCCTGTGCATAGGCAAGAAGCATGCAAATGTCTAGGTAATTTTCTTCAATAATGTCTAGGTAATGCAAAACACACAAAATATAAACAGTGATGGAATCTACTTAGTTGTCACCACCTTGTGTGTATGTGCCTTACATGTGTATGATACCTAACATGGTGGCACAATGTCATTGTCCTAGTACACTTGCATTACAATGATAGTACATAACATGAAGGCAAACATATATGTATACATATACCAGATAATATATATATATATATATATATATATATATATATATATATATATATATATATATATAGGTCAAAGCTATAAGGAGGAAGGGAAATGGGCAACATAGGTCCACATTAATAAGGAAATGCTAGCAAGGGAAAGCTGGCACAGAATAAAACAGGACAACTGTAGCTGAGGAGATAAAATGTGCATGCATGCGTACACAGCAAAAGATGGACTGCAAGGTACATTGCTCAAATGGACAATGTATGAGAAATGTGCAGTGTACATTGATGATGGCTCTAAACACATCTGTGTACAAATGACACAGTAATGTGGAGCATTTAAATAGCAAATAGCATAGATACATAACAAAAGGAGGTTCAGATATTGCACTCCCATATATAATGCCATGCTAACATACGAACAGGTGGCACACTCACAGAAAATGATATGAACACAATCTGTAATTGTGTATGGCCAATTTGAGGACAGTCATAGATATGTAACCATGCTACATCATCTGTGCGTGAAAAACTTATACATACTGGAGCCATAAAATGGGTGACTACTGTGTTTGTTATGTTAGAAATACCCAATCATACAGCCATACAAAGGAAGGCTGCCATATTATTCAGAATGACCATTGAACAGGTAGGTTAACATATTTTATACAGGCAAAGTGTAGACATGTCAGAATTTAGGCTATATGCATAATACAGTGGTGTGTGCCAGAAAAAGTCAGCCACATGATATGGTTAGTCACCCACTCAGTAGTGTTGCTCATATGATGGCACAAAGAAATTCCCAAAGACAATGGGGAATGTCAATCCATGTTAGTAATGAAGGCAATGTGACAGGTAATGGATAGTTATTCAACAGAGGTATACACAATATTGGTAAAATAAAACATTGTACTACATGGTACACAATTAATCATCAGTCATCACACACAAGAGCAGAGTGTCAATTAGACCTCCTGGAACAACAAGGTCACTATTGCAACATATTCATACATATGCCATGTATGTAAACAGGCAAGTCAAAACCAAAATGTGACTAAGTTTGTGCAGAGTATGCACATATATCAACCATTTGAAAGTAGTTTCAGGAGAATGGCACTACACTGTTATATGTGTAATGTTATGAAATGTAAAAAGTGCAATACATCACAACTGCTAATGACAAAAACTCTCCATGCTACATGTGAACACTGACAGTAACACACGTGTCACACTGGCAGAATGTTACCTGTGGCAGACATATCTGTCAAAGTACTGGGCAGACTACATCTGCAGTAACATTGATATGGTGCTCTGCATTCAGAAGAGGCAAGTCATATACAAGTGCAGGAACACCTCTCCTTCCATCTGTAGCACTGTTTGCAGGTACGTCAGCATCTGATGAGAATGTGACAAAATGGTGATATTGGCAGTGTCATAGTGTAACAACTTTCATACATTAGAGGCAATCTATAGCTGTATATGAAACAAATTATGAAGTATGCATCATGAATTACATCCTACAAGCATCACCACAGTATGAGTTCATTGCACATATGTGTGCCTAATAATGCAAATAAGCTGAATAGGAACAATCCATAGTGGCATCATTGCAAGTATGGATCACATAGACTTAACTTATGGTTCTAAGGGCCCTGCCTCATAGGGTCGAACATTCCAAATGATCTCACGCTTGATCACCAGAAAGGATTTGCACATTGCCCATGCCATCTTCTGGAAGACATTCCCCATCATGTCTCTCTTATGGATCTGGGATGTGTCAGTGATGACATCATAGATCTGATCCCTGAATTCGTCTGGATATTGTCTTGAAGGATGTCATTGATGTAGGTTCACTAGTATTATGATGCATGCAGGTCCTGGTTCCTCATGATCATTGTTGTCATTCTGGTGTCTGTCCTGGTCCTTGGAGACAGACTCAGCAGGAAGTTGTCATGCATGTTTTCATCATTGATGGATTGGTGGACTGGTATGGGTGCCACAGTATATAACATGATAATAATTGTACATTCTTACCTTTTGCTGAATGATCCTCAACAGTAAGAGAAACAGTAATACGTCATACCTCCCAACCATGCTGAATTACTAAGTTTTTACCAAGTTTTAGGGTTCAAATGAAGGGGTGCCATGATTTCCGAGTGGCAACCCTTCATTTCTGATGTTTTTCTTTTGTTTTTTAATTTTTCACAATGATGTCAGCTCCGTCAGGGCTACCAGCCTGGCAGAATGCGAGTGGGAACGCGATTGTTGTTACAGCACAGACTCCAAATGCGAGCGAGAATGGCAACTGGAATGAAGACTTCAAGTAAGAAAGCTGACTCTGTTTGTGTGTGTGTGTGTGTGTGTGTGTGTGTGTGTGTGTGTGTGTGTGTGTGTGTGTGTGTGTGTGTGTGTGTGTGTGTGTCTGTCTGTCTGTGTGTGTATGTGTGTGTGTAAATGCCCGTCATTTAATACACATGGTGGCTAGAGTTACTCAGGCTCAAACCCTGTACCTTGGGTACAGGGTAAGAAAGAGCCTAAAGTTGCTATACACCACCACTTGTGATTTTCATCCAGGTTTTCTGTGCTAAGAGGTTAAGAGCTGTGGTGAGAAATGAATTAACATAATAATAGCCATTAAGTTTCAGAGCTTTGCCCAGGTTGTTTGTGCTAAGAGGTTGAGAGCTGTGGTGAGAAATTAATTCACTAAATGATAACCATTACATTTCCATCTTCCTGTTTTTCAGGAAGCTGCTGATTTGGCATAGTAGTATGTCACTTTGACTGTAGTGCATAGGGTCCTGGGTTCAAGACTTGCTAGTGAAATACTTAGTGGTAACACAGCATTTGATTCTAGCAACTTTACAAAATTATACAAGCAATGTTTAAAATGTGTCCCTGATAAGTCCTTAGCCACCACCACGTGTGAGCTTTGTCCAGGTTTATTTGTGCTAAGAGTTGAGAGCTATGGTGAGAAATGAGAACTGAATTTGTATTCCCCCATTACTGCCTTTGTTTGTTCGTGTTTTGTGCTAAAAAGGTTGAGAGCTATGGTGAGAAGTGAGAAATGAATTCACTAAATGATAGTCATTAAGTTTCAGTCTATTTTCTGGAAGCTGCTGATTTGGCATAGTGGTATGTTGCTCTGACTGTAGTGCATGGGGTCCTGGGTTCAAGACTTGCCGGTAAAATGCATGGTGGTAACACATTTTATTCTAGCAACTTTACAAATTTATACAAGCAATGTTTAAAATGTGTCCCTGGTTTTTGACCCCCCCCCCAAAAAAAAATGAAATTGAAAATAAGTGCGAGAAGCTGTGCAAGATGCCTATGGCTTACACTACTGTCATTCTATTTATAGTGTGGGTGTGGAAGTAGACTTTTATGATGGAAATGTTCTAAATTGGGCAGTTTTGTCATTATTGGTTCATGCATTTTGTTTCATTGACTACAGTATAGCCTACTGGCAAAATGTTCAAAAAATAAATTTAAAATGTGCTCTGTCTAACAAGTGTGTTGTATTATACAAGGTCACAAGGAATATAATTTAATAAAGTCAGGAAGGTGTATTAAATTGAAGTGTAAGAAAAGAACACATGTATATTTCTTGTTTTGTGTGCAAGGGGGCAATGATTTGAAAACAGCCCTAATGTAATTTTTATCCACCATTGGCCAGATGCATTTTCTTTGGATGTGGTGTGGGTTTCAATGCTGTTTCAATAAATGTAAGTTTCAAGGGCAGAGAAGTTTTAATGCCAAGTCTATTTTCATTGTGAGACAGTATTGCTTTGTTTACCAGATGTCTATTAGTGTTTGTGCATTGTTGTGCTGTAAAATGTAAAAATAAAATCCAAATAATCATTGTAGAAGCAAAACAGTATGCACACATAAGTGTTTATGGTAAATGGGGCAAAATAGCCAGGTAATGGGACATTGGAATGGCTGCAGGGGGGACTCTGATGCCATATTTTGGTTGTCTGTTCTTCAGTTTGCGTTTGAAAGTTGGTATCCCACAATTCCATTGGAGTGGGAGCAGTTACGTAATTATGTATGCAAATTAGTTGTTAATCAGCATACAGATTTGTACCTATTTTCATGGGCCTTGTCCAGATTTTTGATGTTTCCAGGCTGAGAGTTATGCAATACGTACAATAAGTTAGATGAGTCATACACTCTATACAGTAACCAGTTGTTATGTGAGTGATGTGTTAGTCATGTGAGAATTACTCCATCAGTTATGTGTCTGTGCAAATCAGCAATAGACCAAACCTTTACACTAAAAAATCTGCTATACAAGCCAGCTTGTACTGGGTAACACATTTAGAATGCTTATATTTCATATTTAATGCATTCACAGAATGACGGGAAGAAGAAAAAACAATATACTCATACAATATTGTACAAACACGCATCATGTAAGTCACGTGCCAGTGAATTTTCAGCCAATATCAAAGTTAATTATGCCATCATGGCATTAACATTTGAAATGTAACAGATAGGCGGTATTAGTCAACTGCTCACATGCAAGAGAAATGTAAAATGGCCTGTAAAGGAGGAAATGCTCACACATACATATCCTAAACTAACAGTATGTTATCTACATGGCAAGGAATGTCATAGGCCCAGGTGAAACTACTGCATCAACAAATATATGTCATCATCTTCTTTTGGCTGTTCCCGTTAGGGGTCACCACAGCGGATCATCTGTTTCCATTTCTTCCTGTCCTCTGCATCTTGCTCTGTCACACCAACCACCTGCATGTCCTCTCTCATCATATCCATAAACCTTATCTTAGGCCTTCCTCTTTAAATGTTACCTGGTAGCTTTAAACTTAGCATTTTTTTCCCAGTATACTCAGCATCCCTCCTCAGCACATGTCCAAACCAATGTAATCTTGCCGCTCTGGCTTTGTCTCCAAACCTTCCATACTGGGCTGACTCTCTAATATACTTATTCCTAATCCTGTCCACCCTTGTCACACCCAGTGCAAATCTTAACATCTTTAACTCTGCCACATCCAGCTCAAATGCCTGCCTTTTTGTCAATGCCACTGTCTTTAACCCATATATCATAGCTAGTCTCACTACCCTCTTGTAGACCTTCCCTTTCCCTCTTACTGTACATGTCTGTATTTATGTAATCATAAAAGAACGATGACAGTCACACCTACGAATGAGTATAACAGTATATGTCAATTAGAATAAATCAAATGTTCAATTGACAATAGCAACATACCCTATATATGATTGGTGTACTGATCACCTACTTACTGTTATGGTCATAGAAGGATGTTATGCGAGTGCAAAAGACACATTAATGGATGGTAAAGAAAATGTCCAACCACAGAAGAAATCCTAGAAATGTTTATCTATTGCATACGGATGAGATAGTGTATTAAGCAAAGATATCTTCCCAACACATAAATATTAATAATCTATAGATGCACATCAGTGCCTGTATGAGCCTAGGAACATGTTAAAATGCGGCACACTGCATCAACATTTAGCAGATATCACCTGAGACACCAAGATAATAAGCATTTATATAAGTGCATGTTTGGCAGTAATGACATACCCAATGGCTGCAAAACACACATAAACAGGAGTGTTGCACATCTACATTACAAATTTAATATGACTTTTATGTCACTCTATGCAGGTTTTGAAAAGTAGCACAAATATAAATCCGCAGGTACAGATGACTTCACTACAATTTTTACCACAGAGATATATGTTAAGGTGACATTGAAACAGTAACACACAATCATAATAGTGTAATATATGCAATGTGTACCATGTGTAGAGATCATATTCAGCAGTCCTGTGATATACAGAATATCACCATTTCTATATATTCAACTCTGTATTTGAAATTGAAATGCAAATCAGTGGTACAGCACTTTGGGTAACAAAGAACATCAAAACATACTTGCATCCAAATGGAAACAAATGTAAGGGTTACATATGTCCAGTATGCTATGTCTTGAATAGGCCATGCTGTATTTATATAAAAGATGTAAAAACGTGTTCTTGTCAAGTCATATGTGTGTCAGTGAACCCAGAAATAACACACTGACACATGTAAAAGCAATAGTTAAAAAGCAATGCACCAATTTGCCCTATATTCAGCCTAATTTGTTTCCTGGAAGTAGGCTAGTTACAATACATATTTAAAGAAAGCTAGTTAGAATACATATTCAAATAAAGAGTAAGGACTAAAATAGGCTAAGTAACAAATCTCAATGATGATTGTTGTATGAACCAGCAGGGTGTAATTATTTATGTAGGATAGTTTTTAAACAAATCTCCACACTTACAAATAGGTGCTAACTGAAAGCAACTTAAGCAATGCACAGCATTACAACCCTGCCAACATCATTGATGATGTGAGATGGCAGATGCCCATTCAACAAATGAATAAGCAAGTCATACACACCATGTAGTAAGCTGGGCGGCCACGGTGGTGCAGCGGTTAGCATTGCTGCCTCACAGCAAGAGGTTCTCTGGTTCGATTCTCGGCTGGAGTGCCTTCTGTGCAGAGTCTGCATGTTCTCCCTGTGGTCGCGTGGGTTTCCTCCAGTTGCTCCGGTTTCCTCCCACATCCCAAAGACATGCTGTAGGTGGATTGGACACTCTAAATTGGCCCTAGGTGTGAGTGTGTGCGTGTGTGTGCCTTCTGTGGAAGGTTGGGCGCTGGGCTGGCAACTCGACACTGCAAAACTCCACTGCCAGTCATGAGCGGAAAGATGATCTGCTGTGGCGACCCCTAACCAGGAAAAGCTGAAAGAAGAAGAAGACACACCATGTAGTAAGCTGGGAACCACCACCATATGTACAGGTTGCTCACTGTCTACTGAAACAGTAAAAGGTATCTTGTATGCTGTCAGCATATCCTCTCCAATACAGCGAACACACATAACTTCATCATCATCATTCCCTTTATTAACATTTTCTATATAGAGTAAGGTTGTCATGTCAACTATCACCAACTCTCTTAATTCAGTGCAACTCTGCTACCTTCATTAACAGTCAAGAATGACTGTTGCAGGCCCACCCTCACACAATCCATCCATCTCTTTGCTGGATGCCCTCATTTCCTCTTGCCTTCTTTTTGTCTGAGTCAAATCTTCTTCACCAGACTGTCTTCTGTCTTTTTCCCCCAAACCACCATAATCTGTTCTCTTTGACCTTCTCTGCAATTGGAGCAACTTTGGCTTCTGCTCTGATGTCCTAATTTCTTCATCTGTTCTGCAGTCTGCACCCTGCTTCCCATCTCAGATACTTCATCTCCATCAGCTCTAGGTTCTTCAGCTGCTCTGCCTTTATTGCCCAGGTTTTTGTACAATAGAGTACTACTGGTTGCACCCCTGTTATGCAAACTCTACCTCTCAGCTTCTTTGGCATTCTGCTATCATACACTATACCTGACACTCTGTGCCACTTGGCTACAGCCCCTCTGATTCAAGCTTTGATCTCCTCATTCAGACTTCCCTTCTCCTCAATCACTCCTCCCAGATACTGGAAGCTGTTACCTGTTCCACTGTTTTCTCTTCTATCTCAATTTTCAGCTTCTTCTGATTTCTCTCATTTGCTTCCATTACAACTGTTTTATCTGTATTTAGTTTCATCCCATTTGCCTCCAGTTTTGCATTTCTTTCTCATATTCTATGCTCAACTTGATCAGAGTCTGCCTGTAATGCCACATTACCTGCATACAGCAACTTTCTTTTCTGTTTCCCCCAACCTGTTTGCTGATGTAGTCCATCACCAGTATGAACAGCAGTGGGCTCAGGGTTGAACCCCAATGTGCACCCATTCCCACTGGGAACCCTTCTTTGAGAATGAACACTGCCCACACTTGAGTTATTGGGTCCTTGTACATAGTCTACACTAATTCTATCAATGTTTCTGAGACTACAGACTACTACAGGACTACCCAAATCAGCTTACTTGGGACCTTTTCATATGCTTTCTCCAAGTCTACAAATGACCAGTTGGATTCTTTTCTCATGTCTAGCTTCTTCTCAACTATCTCTCTCACTGCAAACATTGGGTTTGTTGTGCTGCAACCTATTCTGAAACTGAACTGCCCATTTCCCATCATATTTTCTACTACTCTATGTATTCACTTATCAGTCACCATCTGTGGAACTTTCATGCAATGTGACAGGAGTTTGATACCTCTGTAGTGCCCAGAGTTGTGAATGTCTCCATTGTTCTTGTACACTGGCACTAGTATGCTTGTTCTCCAGTCATCTGGGATTTGCCTTTCTGTCCATACTGCTATGAGTGCTCTCAGGATCCCTTTCTCCCCTGTCTCACCCAATGTTTTGATCACATCTGCTGTGACCTCATGTGAGTCTCCTGCTTTCAATTACTTCATCTTCCTTAGTGCAGTTCTTACTTCTTCTAGGGTGGGTCCTCCACTTCTTTCATTGTAGGCTGTATCTGGGCAGTACAGCTTCTGTGAGGTCTTCTTCATTCAGAAGCTGCTGAAAGTATTTCCTGTGGACTGGTGAGCAGGTTGTTACTGGTATCCCTTATAAAGGGTGTCTGACTATCTTCTTTATCTTTCTGTCTTTGCTCTGCAAGCTTATAGAATGTATTTGTGCCATTTACAGTGTCACTTTCCAGAAGCTGGTACAGTGCCACTGATGTTTTGTTCTTTGCTGTATTGCAACTTCTCTCTTTACCTCCTTGTTAATAAAGCAGTATTCCTTCTTTGCTTGATCTGTCTTTCCTATTTCCCACTGTCTCCTGCACTTCTTCTTTCTATGGATGACTTCCTGGATTTCTGTATTCCAGCACCAGCTTTCCTTATGTACCTTACTTACATAACTGGATAGGCCCTATATTTGTCCTGCAGTCCTCACACATGCTGTTTTGAGGCACTGCCATTCTTCTTCCACTCCACCTATTTCATCTTTTTTCTGAGATGCTAGAGCCCTGAGTAATTCTGTGAATTCTTATGCTTTATCTTCAGGCAACTTCCAGGTATTCTGCATAGTCTCTGTTGACACTGGAGCCTTCTCTGACCACTGCTTGCAGCTGATTGTGTCAGCCAGTGATCTGTTCTGTTGGCCAACTGTTTCACTGGGAATGACTTTGCAATCGCTGATTCTACCCTAGAGTGCCATTTTCTTACTAGGAGGAAGTCTACCTGAATTGCATGTTGGCCACTCTTGTAAGTGGTTGTGGGACTGTCTCACTTGATGAACCATGTGTTGGCCGCCATCAAGCCATTTGGCAGACAGAAATATAGAATGGCTTCTCCTTCTTTATTCCTGTTGCCCCACCCGTGTTTGTCCAGGCATTTCTCATGTCCTGTTCAGTCTGTCCTAATATGTGCATTCAGGTCACCCATTATTAACACCATTTCATGTTGTCTGCTTTTTCTGGTAGGTCCTGCTGCAACTGCTATCTAAATGTACCCTTTTCCTCACTATCACAACCCTACTGTAGGGTATAGGCTGAGATTTTGAATAGTGCCCTATCCTTACACTAGAGTTTGATTTTGATTTTGATTATGAGTCTGTCACTAATTCTGATGACATCCCTCACTGTCTTCTGAAGTCTCTCCCTCACCACAATTGTCACACCGTTTTCGTAACGTGTAATAGACTCTGGATCCCACGTCATATGACTTTGCTACCCTGCACTCCCATCTTACCTCCTGGATACATAAGATGTCCAACCGCCTCCTTACCATCATGTTATCTAATTACACGCTACCTTCTGCCAGTGAACCTGCAGTGAGTGTAGCAATCCTTAGTTCATGTTTGGCAGGTTGATTGGTTTTACATCCAACTTTTGCTCAAGAGAACTATCCTAGGTTACCCAAGCTGTGCAACTGGACACTGGTGCGAGAACAGCTTACTGACCCGAGGCTGCTGGGGTTTATGGCGTGCACACACTGGCCATCAGGGGCACATACACCCCTCCCACCATTAACATGGATCTTTGGCATAGGTCAGAGTAGGCCAGGTCCTCAGACCACTTATCACTGGCAAATACCCTCACAATTGGCAACATTAGTCAACATAACCATTCACCTAGAGACAATGTTTACACCCAGCAGATCGGCCTGATATGGCATGCAGTGCATGATCTGTGTTCTCCTATCTTGAAGATACTGAGCAATATTGATGTCCAAAGCAGTTGGTCTATAGAATTCTTCCACCTATAGGCACCATCTAGCATGTGTGCCACTGTCCACAGCTCCCTTCTTGGATGAGTGATAGGTGGAAAGGATCAGCAAATGTTTGGAAGTGAGAAGAAACCAAAGATCTACTCCAAATGTATTTATTCAGTGCTAAATAAATACATTTGGTGTAGATCTTTGGCTTGGTCGCTTCATTTTTTACTTGAAGTGAGAAGAGCCTCACAGACACCAAGGGGATAACATGCAAACTCTGTACAGGAGATGAGGACTGAACCTTGTACTTTGGAAGAAAAGACCTTAACCTTTATATCAACTGGTCTCATCATATAACTGTAAGATAAAAACAGCGCTCACTCTATTCATGTAACAAGCCTGACTCTAATTTAGGTTGTGTCAATGAATGGCCTATGACCTCAAAATAAGCCATTAACATTGGAAGGAGATGTATGCCACAAATAAAAATGCTTAGCAAAAGGTATACACAATCTATTTACAGTTACACTATATACCTTGTGGATTCATGATGGGAATCTAGCCATCTCATTTGCATGCATGAATGCTATCTGAATAACATTCACATCCAGGAAATGGATACATTCTAATGGGCCAGCTATGCACATACCTATATTCCTCTGCTGCTTCTCCACCTGTGCATTCACTCAGTGTTCAAAGGACTGTTATAGGCTTGATCCTCCTCATCTGCAGGAATAAAATGCAAAGAAAGGTTACATTCTCATATTGTTTGTGCAGTATAAGGTTAACATCATTTAACATTAAGTTAAGTGAGTTCCAAATTTACTCTTAATAAAGTAATCACATTATTCACCCATGTCACACAATCCTACATCATTGCTAGTAGAGACAGATATTTATATCACAGTACAACTGTATCACACACTTTAGGAGAGCAACAAGAAGCTGTATTCATACCTACAGCTGTCACCTATGCTCACCCCAGACCCCAGAATCCTACCTGCTGCATGATAGCTACATGATATTTGCTATGTATAAAGAACTTCATGAAAGTATAACAGTCATCTATGATGCAGTTGAAACATGACATGCCATGTGTCTTTTTCTACACATTAATAAGGCTACATGATGTGACTTCTGCAGAACGTGTGAAACAGTACCAATGTATCATCTGTGATAGTATGTTGTCTGCATTGGGCACATGTTTCAATTTAATTTAAAACAATGTTGTGCTATATACACAGTAATGTCAAGGAATGGGTTTTACAATCATAGCATACTTCCCCCAGTAGTACATACAATATATCCATACTGTCATATAGCATACAGCACATACAGGACAACTACTGCAGAAGTGGACAATAGTATGCACACTCATAACAATAGCAATGCAGTCTTATATGTAGAGTGTGTGCCAATTATCATTTTTAGGCTACTGAGCAAATAAATGGTGTAGATCAAATATAAACATACATACTGTCATACTGTTCATCTACAGGGACAAAAACATTATCATCAAAGCAATCAGGGGATAAGGTGTGCTAATTGTGAAAATAAAAATAATGAAGTAGCAAGTGAAAAAACAAGCCTATCTCAGTAGCCAACACATTGCTGTACATTATAAGATGTAAATGTCTTCTGGGGATTCAGACTCACAACAACAAGGTAATGTGGACTATAGTCCTTCACAAGATGTTTCATGTTAACCCTTCAGATATGCCACACTCCAGGGAGTACATGGTCAGTTTTTCTCTAAATGAAGTGTGACAACACACACTTGACTGGAATGCATAGTCCACTGCAATGGTCCTAAAATGTCTTTGCGCTGAAAAACATCAATGAATAGTGACTGATAATCATGCAATATACAATGCTGAGCGCACATTTATTCTTAACATACAAGCTGCAATAGGAACACAAGAAAATATGTTAGTGGCATGTAAGTGTCTAGAATTACTGCAGATGACATAGAAATGTGTAGTTTTCTGCAGCATGAAAGAATCTTGCAATACAAAAGAAGAGATTACTCAGACAGGTTACAAGTAGCACACATATCTAACTTTTTTTTAAAAGAATGCCCATGACAGCAATTAAAAGACAACAGTGGGCTCAAACCCTATTCATTGAGGAATGCAGTTAATGAGACAAGCCAGAACTGTTAAACTATCAGATATGTCATATTATAATGCTCATATCCCCACATTTGAAGTATATTCAGTCTGATTACTGCACTCAGTAATATCAAATGCATGGTCACTTGCATTAATGTTAGCATTCTTTTCTTCACTTAAGAAATAATGCATATGGACACACATCAATGAACACCTACAACCAAGCTCACAAAACCAAAATCTTATGATAATTGTAATGTATTAAGGCAGTACTTGTTATAGAACATTCTTGAAGAAGTGAGGCTAACAGCAAAATGCATAGCTATGTGTAGCCTCTGAGGTGTAGGCGTTAGTGCACTCTGAGAATAAAACACTGAAGAATATCCCAATTGTCATTAAAGGACTTTCATTTACAATTCTTACCTTATATTTATATTTGTTTACAGCAGCTGAACTGTGCCATGTACATGACAACACCCTGATGCAGATGCATAAGTTAAGTATTCTAGCATGTTATCTTACCTACACAATGCATAGACAGCACTGTCAGAAACATATGTAATGTGTGTTTCAGCTGCATAGCCCCATCAACATTGGACCAGGATCACCACTGTCACGTAAGTGTCTCCATATTCTGGTAGTGTGATCCACATGTGTTGTGTGCCTCTACCTCCTGTTATGACTGTGGAGTATACCCACATGTTGTTTGTGTGCCATTTTAACCTACACATGTATCTTTTTATGTCATGGGCCATGAATCATAAGGTACAGAGAGACCTGGTAATATTTTTCATATCACTACTATAATGCAGCACTGTTTAGTACACCTGTGATCTATGATATTAATGTTGGCTCCTTGTTTACAAAGGTACATCTGCACAACTTCGGCGCTGTTTGCCACATAGGTGTCTCCAAGTGTGATCCATAGCTGTTGTGTCCCTTTTTCTCCTACTGTTATTGATTAGAATGCACACATGTTGCTTGTATGCCATTTAAAACTACAGGCTCTGCGTTATGCTGGATGTTACATTGACCAACCAGGAAGAACCTACCTGGTAAGTCAGGCTGTATGATTGCTACATTTCAATATTGTTAATTACATCCAATACCTTAATGACCATGACTAATGTGGACTTGTTCACCTGCATAGGACGTGGTGCCTGCTATTTGCATGACATTGTCACCCATCCGGTATGTGTATATCTTATTTGCTGTGTGTTATATGTCATGTTAAATGCTACATGATGCCTTGTATTTTCTTACTACTGAGTTGTGTACATTTCTCTTTTTACATGTCAGTGGCATTCCAACTCACACCTCCAGCAGTGGAGTCAGAGGAGGACATGTCAGGTTGGTTTTAGTAGTTGCATTCACATTTCCCATCATATTTGCTTGATATGTGAATGACATGACATATATAGGGCCCCTGCACCACCTACAGCCACACAGACCTGGTAAGTCCACATCATCATAAGCACTGCAGTTCTATAGTTGTCCAATAATGTCAGTCATATACTGCCTCATTTGACTTCTGTGCAAAGTATATGACACGTGTCATCTGTCACTTTATGCAGCATGTACATCTGCTTTTGATCAGTCAGCTCTGAACCCAGAAGTCACATGCACACAGATGCATCACACTGCTGTTCCTACCCACACTGTGTCCAAAATGCTAATGTAACCACATCCAGCTCCTCAGTACAGCACCATGGGCTGAGTGTTTCTAGATGTGGCAGAGGCGGCCAGGACCTTGGGAAGAGCTTGTAGCATGGGTGGTCTAGACTGTGTTAGGGTAACACTCACAGTTGGTCACATGTCTGCTGTGTTGTGTCATGCTGACCCTGTTGCAAGGATGACCACCATGCTGACCACTGAATAGTCCATCCTGCAGGTGGTTTCTCAAATGCCTGATGCCACAAGGTTTTTCTGCTCATTTGTCTGACCTAAGTTACTACCTTCAAGTTGTGTTATGTTGTACGTATTTGTCAGTATTTTATGTTAACTCAAATATTGACTGCACCAATGTTCTATGTGACAGTCTTCATACCTCCATGTTTGCATCTCTTGAGAGTTGATGTATAGCAAGTATTGTCATTATTAATAGCCTGTTATCTTAGTCATCTAGCAATGACTGATGCATTGCATGCATTAGTATGCCTCTGTATGCATATCAGTGTTACTTATGGCATTTTACATACTTTACATGCCTGACACTCAGTACTGCATGCACTTATGCAGACACATCTGCCTTTGTTATTCTTTTGCTGACATGTACTTCCCATGTGTACCTTCCCATATCTACCTGCTTGCACGTACATATCACATATATACCTATATTGCTGTATCCCAAACAATGCTTTTATGTCCCATGGCTGATGTGTTCTGACTGTCATTGATGCTCTTCTTGATTGAATGTATTCGTACATCTAACAGCCGCATGTTGCAGCAATAACCTGTGCATGGCTGCCTTATATGTGACATTCCATGTCAGGCATGTGATACGATACTTGTTTGTGGTATGTTTCATTTTGGCTAGTCCCGGACATGTTTGTCATATCTCTTGCTGCTGCTGTATGCTATATAGTATGCTATATGACATTGTTATACATCACTATGCTATGTGTGATGATGCATGAGTGTAAGTGCACAACCACTGCAATTAGGTTATATTTGTGCTGATACAGTCCCATACACTGCATGGGCCTAGATTTATTCTGGTACTGGTAATTTTATGACTAATTTCACATGCTAGATATTTGTGTGATGATATCCTACCTGTACAACAAAAACTTCTGTAGTGCACACCTCACATGTGCCATACATATACCAGTGTGATCCTCTTTGGTGATATACCTTGAACAGAGTATTTGTATGGTAATATTTCCTCTGTAGACTTCCAGATGTGTTCCTTGCTATGTTAACAATCACAGCCCTTAAGGCCAAACACCATGCCTGATACACTAGTAATAGGTGACTCTATAGTCAGACACACTGATGTTCCGCTTACCAGGCTGAACAAGGAGAGGGTAACGGTGAGCTGCCTATTGGGAGCTAGGATCCGCCACATAACACACGCACTCAGGTCACTCCAAAGCAAGTACAAATATGACTCTGTCATTGTCCATGCCAGCGTGAATGACCTGAGACATACCTCCCTGGACTACATGAAAAGAGACATAGAGGAGCTCTCTGATTATGTAGCCCAGGCTGGTATGACCCTGACCCTGAGCAGCATCTTGCCTTCACCAAGAATGATGCCACAATACAAAGACAAGATGATCAGCTTTAATAATTGGCTCAATTACTGGTGTCATTCTAGGGGGATCAAATGTCTGTCTGCTTGGGATGACATGCTGGACAAGCCACGCTGCTTCGTAAGGGACGGCTTGCATCTGTCACCACTGGGCTTCCGGATATTGGCTAAGGCTCTTGCCACCCCCATAGTGCCTTTTTTAGGCAAGGCTCAAAAGACAAACCCACCTCCTTAGAAAACAAAAATGGAAAAAAATGAAGGGTAATGCTGCTCAACGCCAGAAGTCTAAATTTCAAGATGCAGGCTCTCGAAGCACTCCTCAGTATGGAGAACATCGATGTCTGTGCAGTAACTGAAACCTGGTTCAAGGCTCCTGAGAGCACCCCAGCACTACCAGGCTATACCTCGTATCATGCTTTTTGGCCCCAAAACTCGGGTCAAACCAAAAAGGGAGGGGGAGTGTCCATATTCATCAAGGACACCCACACCTCCAGGTTAGTGGCAACACATGAAGCATCAGAGACCATCCAGGTGCAACTAACTGTAGGCAAAACTGCTATACAACTGGTAGCATGTTACAGACCACCCTCCCAATCTCAGGAACCCCATTCAGCCTTCCTGAAGACATTGGAGGATATGAATGTCTCACCAAACACCATCATATTGGGAGACTTCAATTACCCTAACATAGACTGGGTGCATTATTCTAGCCCAAACACCCTAGCCCAAAGGTTCCTGGAATTCATAAATTCAAATGCAATGGAACAGCTAGTCCCCTCTCCCACAAGGGGAGATAATATACTAGACCTGATCATCACAAACATGGGGACAAAGTGCTCCACACCGGAAGTATACCCCTCACTAGTGAGATCTGACCACAAACTAATCACTCTGGATATACAAATCCCATCTCCACCCCCAACACAAAAGACTACAGTGAAAAACTTCTCAAAAGCCGACTTTACACTTCTTAAAACTGAGATGGTATCCTTTAAGCCCACTGGGCCAGTGGAAACCACATCCCACAATGCTGAATCCTTCACAAATGCTTTCTACGGACATCTCCAAGAATGCATGGATCATGCAATCCCAAATAAAACCAAGACCCTCTCCACCAAGGGCAGGCATCCTGTCTGGTGGACCCCAACCATAAGCAAATTGTATAGCAAAAGAAGGAAGCTACTGCACGACAGAGCAAAATCCCATAAAGAGATGGCATCTCTGATCAGCACTAGTAGAAAGCTACGTTCTCTCATAAAAACATCCAAGGCCAAATTTGAGAGAAAAATCGCTATGGACACTAAAGATAACCACAAGGCCTTCTTCTGCTATTAGTAACCTGGGCAGAAACCCTCAGATATGCTCAGAGTTAGTTCACAATGCCAAAAAATACACTGAACCCACAGATATTGCCAACATTCTGGCAGACAGGTTCAGTGCAAATTTCTCCCCTCCCTCACCCCCAAAAGAAGAAATACTTATCCCAGCTGAATGTAACCTCTCTGTCATCTCAGATGTCCAGGTGAGAACCGCCCTCAGCAAAGCTAAAAACACAGCATCAATGGGACCTGACGGTATCCCGGGTTGCGTGCTACGTGAACTCCAAGAGGAGCTAAACCCGCACATAAAAATGCTATTTAACCTTAGCCTTACTACAGGATATGTACCTGAACACTGGCGTACAGCAACAGTAGTCCCACTCCACAAAGGAGGCACCTCTACAGACCCTGGTAACTACTGCCCCATAAGCTTAACCAGCCTGGTCTGCAAAGCTATGGAAAGAATCATTATGGAACTCATAAACAGAGACATTGGGGACTTACAGACACTTGATCCCATCCATTTCGGCTTTGTAAAGGGCAGATCCTGCCTTTTGAACCTGGTTGACTTTTTTGAAACAGTCACTAGAGCCATTGACGAGGGCAAAGCAGTCCATAAAGCCTACCTGGACTTGGCTAAAGCTTTCGACACAATACCCCACTCTGGCATCATAGACAAGCTCAACAGCTTAAATGTAAATCCATATGTCACAAGATGGGTTGCAAACTGGCTAAAGAATAGAACCCATAAAGTCAAAATCGCTGGAGCCATGTCAGACTCAAAGCCAGTCACAAGTGGTGTCCCACAGGGCTCTGTCCTGGGACCCCTCTTGTTCTGTATTTATTTCTCAGATGTGAAAGCAAACATAGGAGGGTTGTGGCTGACAAAGTTCGCAGATGACTGCAAACTAGGCGCCATAGTCGATACACCAGCTGACACATACATCCTACAGAAAGGCCTCACTGAAATGGACAACTGGTGCTGGAGTCATGGCCTTAAACTAAATGCCAAAAAATGTATAGTCATCCCCTTTGGGAAAAACAAAGTACCCACAAATTATCACATAGACAGTAACCCACTGAGTACGGAAAAAGTAATCAGAGACCTGGGGACCCAAGTCGATAGTGACCTCTCATTTGACACCCACGTTGCCAAAGTGGTTAAAAAGACTTTCTACCTTGCCCACCTTATCATGAAGGGATTCACATCCAGATTAAAGGAGGTCATTGTACCCCTATACTACTCCCTTATCAGGCCCATGATTGAGTACAATGCCCCATTTGGTATGTACCTCACCCGGCACTTGCAACAGCTAGAGAGACCCCAAAAGTACCTCACCAAGAGGATCAAGGGTCTCCAACATATGTCATATGCTGCCAGACTAAAGAAACTCCAGCTCTATTCAGTAGCATACCGCCTACTCAGAGGTGATCTGTGCCTGACGTACAAGGCCATGTCCAATCAGGAATTGATGGACATGCCCCACCTCAAAAAATCCAAATCCATCAGAACCACGAGAGCTAAAGATTTAAACCTCAGCACAAATATGAATAGGACATGCTGGAGGGACAGATTCATAACTCAGAGGCTTCCCATACTCTGGAACAGAATCCCAGTTCATGTTAGGCAGAGCCCCTCACTGACTCTCTTCAAGAGAAATCTTGACAACTGGATGGGAGATCGTAGGTTTACCCCAGGGGTCATCTCTGTGTCACTACTAGACAGAGGCACAGTAAACTAATTCTATTATGTAAGGGGGTCTTCACTGTGTCACTACTAGACAGAGGAACAATATTCTAAATCTATTCTGTACACTTTTGTACCATTACATGGGGTGGCGAAAGCCACATCACTATGGCTAGGCTTATAAATGCCCCAGGGCAGATAGCCTAGTACTAAACTATGAAACTATGAAACTATGAAACTATGTGTATAACGTATTACAGGTGAAGCATATACCTTATGTTATGTGTAATGTTTAATGCGGCTTCTTTACATTACTCATGCTTGCTGCTGATGTTGTTGAGGAGCAACACTGTGTGAATATCACTTAATCTGTGTGCTTCTGTATTTGTGGTGTGTCATGACTCAAAGGTGTGTGTCAGATGCTTTCTTGTTGCCTGATGTAGAATATATGACCACAGCTTCCATTGCCCATGCCTATTTCTTATCACCCTTGTGTCCTTGTGATCATTCTGTGATAGCTCTGATGGATCTACATCTGACATTTGGGGTTATTGAGGTAGTTCACCCACATCTGCAGCTGGTAGGCAACCATATTTTCTTGTTGTCATGTTGTGCAGCATGGCACATAATGTGACCGACTGATGCCTTTTCTGGTGAGTATAGCAGTGCAGCCCTGAAGGAGTCCAGACATCTGAATCTTGCTTTCAGCACACCAAACACACACTCAATGGTGTTTATTGTCACTGTGCATGTGCTTTATTGTATGCATCCTCAACAGGTGTTGATGGACCTCTATATGGCACCATAAGCCAAGGCTACAGTGGATAACTGCAGTCACTTGTTTCTAGCAGCATGAGAAGGAATTCTTAATAGGTTCATAGGTTCATAGGTTGGTACTAGGCTATTGGCCCTAGGGCCTATACAAGCCTAGCCATAACAATTCCCTGGCTATTTTTTCCCACACTATTTACTTCCCTGGACCCCTGTCTAGCAGGGCAACTGACATGATTCCTGGGGTGAATTTCCTTTATCCCATCCAGTCATCAAGGTTCCTTTTGAAGAGGGCCAAAGAGGCACTCTGCTTGACATGTATGGGCAGTCTATTCCAGAGTCTGGGGAGTCTCTGGGTCAGGAACCTACCCCTCCATCATGTTTTGTTTATTGTGATGACAAGATTTATATCCCTGGAGCATGTGGCTCTGAGGGATTGGGATTTCTTTTAAGTGTAGCATGTCCAACAGCTCTGGATTTGACATGGTCTTGTATGTTAAGCAGAGATCGCCTCGGAGTAGACGATATGCAACAGAGTATAGCTGGAGTTTTTTAAGGTGGTCAGCATAGGGCATCTGCTTTAGGCCTGTGATTCTTTTAGTGAGGTATTTCTGCGGCCTTTCCAGTTGTTGCAGATGTCTTGAGAGGTTCATACCGAATGGGGCGTTGTATTCTATAATGGGTCTAATGAGGGATGAGTATAGTGGGACAATGACCTCCTTTTTTCTGGATGAAAAGCCCTTAGTGATGAGGTGTGCCACATAGAAGGATTTCCTGACTGTTGTGGCAATGTGATTATTGAAGGTGAGACCACTGTCCACCTGTGTCCCTAAGTCTCTTATCACACTTTTGGTGTTTAGTGTACTGCCACCTATGTGATAATTCATGGGTGCATGTTTTTTTCCCAAAGGGGATAACTATACATTTCTTGGCATTGAGCTTGAGCCCATGGCTCTGGCACCAAGCATCTGTTTCTGTAAGGCCCTTTTGTAGAGTATCCATATAATTTGGGGATTCAATAATGGCTCCCAGTTTGCAGTCATCTGCGAACTTAGTTAGCCAGAGTCACTTAGTGTTGGGCTGTACTTCAGAGAAGTAGATGCCAAACAAGAGAGGTCCCAGGACTGAATCCTGAGGTACTCCACTTGTCACTTGTCTGGAGCTGGATTTGGAGTCAGCTACTTTTACAGTGTGGGTTCTGTCAGTAAGCCAGTTGGCAACCCATTGAGTGATGTGGGGATTAATGCCCAGCTTAGTAAGTTTATCTATGATTCCAGAGTGGAGGATGGTGTCAAAGGCCTCGGTGAGGTCCAGATAGGCTGTGTGGACTGCCTTACCCTCGTCCACAGCTCTGGAGACTGATTTGAAGAAGTCAATAAGGTTCAGGAGACAAGATCGGCCCTTCATGAACCCAAACTGGGTGGGGTCCAGTGTTTTAAGTTTGCCAATGTCTTTGTTTATAAGTTCCATGATAATACATTCCATGGCCTTGCAGATCAGGCTCGTCAGACTGATGGGGCGGTAGTTCCCGGGATCTAAGGTAATCTTGCTTCCCTGTGCAATGTCTGGCTACTGCTTACAGTATAGCAGTGGTCATGTACTCACCCAGTTGGAGCCCCTCTAATATTTCACCATGTTGGAATGCTTCTCTCAGAGCATGTTTCCCTCCAAACTGATGCATTATGCACACTCCCAGGCTATATTGCCATAATATTGGTAATGAGGTTGTCTGCGGAGCACACCACCTGACAGATGAGTGATGACCACACCTTTCTATTGATGTGCCATTCAGTACTGAATATCTCTGGGAGTTTGACTGGGACAAGAGTTCACTCAGCTGCACCAAGGACATGGGGTACTTTAGCAGTGGCATAAAACTGTTACATGACATTTTGCACTCCATGGCTGTTGTTGCACATTACTGCCAGGAATTGTGCGAAAATGTGACTGGTGGCTGTCTGGAAGACTCCTACAGCATCTCTCATATGCCACAGAAATATCCCTGATGTCAGTATACTCAGACTCAGGCACATTTTTGTTCTACCTGTACTGGGTTTCCCCACAGACTGTGAGCGTACATGTGGGGTGCACATATCCTGCACACAGTGTGTACCAGCTCTCTCTCTCTCATCTTTATCTACATATTATTTCCTGTTCAGAGAGGTGCCTTAACTGTACCATGACTTGGCACCTTGCTGGCTGCCTTCTGTGATGTATTTGGAGATCGCCCTCTATTTTGGCTCACAGAACCCTAGCCTGCTCTAGTGCATGAAATACTGGTTGCATTTTTTTAATTATGCTTGCAGAATCCACAAGACTGACAGGATTGCTATTGGTTAGGAATGCATAGAATAAAATAGTGTTAAGGGAAAGTACAAATGGACAGTGCCGAGTGTTTTCTGAAAACTGTCAGTGAAGTACTCTGTCACATTTAAATTGATTTGTGTATACCTATTGTGGTTTGGTATCCAGCAGGCATGATCAAAGTCTGCAATTATCCTGTACTGAGTAGATAATTTCTTGGTGTTGTTTTCGCATCCATTATGTGCTATCTTCCTTTGATGTGCTGCTCTGTCTGCCACTTCCTTTTGGAATCCTGCCCAATTAGTATTGTTCAAATAGCATGGATAGTGCAATTATAAGTGTACTGTATATTCAGTAAATATTTTTACATTGTATTTAGGTGTAGCTATAAATGTGACTGTTTTTTTCAACAGAGGTGCATTTGAATGAAATGAGTATCAGTGCAGGTTTGCCCATGTCTTGGTTTGTTGTGGAGTATTACATGCTCATTGCATTTTAATTAAATTGTGTTCTAAAAATTGTCCATCTGCACTGTGTGGAGATACTGATTTTCTATATTTGCACATGGCAACTAATATTACTACCCTAATGTATATTGCACTGTTATCATGTTTATGTTTGATGTTATTGCATTTGTATAATATATTTTATTACAGCTGTATAAGACTACATATTTATGGCCACAGCTGTGTCTGAAAAGAGTCTCAGGAGCAGTTCACTTAAGCAAGTAACAGATGTTGCGCCTTTCGGCTTTTCCCGGTTAGGGGTCACCACAGCAGAACTCCGGTCCGCTAATGATTGGCAGTAGATTTTTACGTGCCGAGTTGCCAGCTCTGATGCACAACCTTCAACGAAGGTACGCCCATTCATGCATGTCATCACACAGAAGATGCTCTAGCTGAGAATCAAACAGGACAACGTCTTGATGTGAGGTGACAATGCTACCGCAGCAACAAGCACCACCAGATAAATAACTAAATTAGAAAGAGTCACATATTTTGTTAAGCTGACACTTTTCAGTGAATTTTGTGTTTCAGTTTGCATTTCACAGTTTATTTGGAGTACAGGTTACTAAAGAAGGATGAATAAGTGTAATTTTATTTTTTTAAATATTTCCTGTCTTCAGTGATAAGTTGATTAGTCTTTGTCTATATGCTGGCAAATTAAAATTCACTTGTGACAGTAGATTCCTTACAAAACATCATGCTACTTTTCACAATAAAATAAAGGCAAACAACTCCTTCCAAAATATATTGCCTCATAGTACCCCAGCAGCCAAAAAAAGTCTGTCCCTTCATATTAGCATACCAATAACCCACTTTCATTAGTTAAATCAGACTATATTATAGCTGTTTTCATATCTGTAGTCCTATCTATTTCAATTACTTTGGAAAACAATAAAATAGTTTGCACTCACAAACATTTTTTTCTGTAACTGGCAGTGATTGGGGGAGGACAAAGATCCATACAGTACATATAATTATGATCAGATCTCACCAGTTTTTGTTCTCAAGGTGAATTTCTAGCCATCCGTGTCTTGAACATATAATAAAGTGGTTATGATCAGAGACTCAATCATGTTACTGTGTCTTTCGGCTTTTCCTGGTTAGGGGTCGCCACAGCAGAACTCCGGTCCGCTAATGATTGGTAGTTGATTTTTACGTGCCGAGTTACCAGCCCTGACACACAGCCTTCAACGAGGGTACACCCATTCACGCATGTCTCCACGCAGAAGACGCTCTAGCTGAGAATCGAACCGGACAGCATCTTACTGTGAGGCGACAACACTACCACAGCACCAATCATAATCTTCTATATTGTACTTTATCCTATTTATAGCTAGGTTATTTTCTGTCAGTGCACTCCAAGTTTACACACTAAATTTAAATTCACTGCAAAATAAGTTTAAATAATGCTGTACAGAGTGTACTTTCCCTGCAAGGTATTTGATTGATTGATTGATTGATTTACTTATTTTATTTTCATTTGTTTACAGGGTTGGTCTAATTGAACTAAACATATACTATTTTCAAAATAACTGAGTAAAGATTCAATAATATAAAAGAAATACAATAAAATTTAAAATGATTGTGTTCCCTAGAAGCAGAATGCCATCATGGACTAATATGTGTGTGTGTGTGTGTGTGTGTGTGTGTGTGTGTGTGTGTGTGTGTGTGTGTGTGTGTGTGTGTGTGCGTGCGCGCGTGCACACGTGTTTGCATGTTTGCACATATATCTATATCTCTATCCATATCTGTATCTATATTTATATCTGTCTATATCAATTGTAATTACAATAGCAGAAATAAGTAGCAAAGAAAAAATATAAAAGAGGAGAAGGGAGGACTGTACAGAAAGACAATGAAGAGGACAAATAGATAGGAAGCTATGCAAAATAGCAAGGGAATGGATAAGTTCATGCAGGTAAGTTAACTTTATGAATACAGTAAGTTGTTAATATGTAACTTGTGGATAGGCTGTTCTATATATTATGTAATGCCTGACCAGTATGGAGTTGTCCTTGGTATTGTTTTATTTGATTATACAGCTTTCACACTTTAATAGTAAGCATTTGATTCTTGTTTGCTGAGTTTATGGATTTTACTAGGTTACATCTAAGACCAGGGTTAGGCATTTGTTTGATTTAAGAAGAGTAGAGGGTTGGCATAATGGTTAACGTTCTTAATCTCACAGATAAAAGGTATATCGCTTCATTCCTACCCCTGGTCATTGTTTAGGCTTACAACTGTCTGCAGGGTTACAGCATTGTATTTCCTATGAAGCATGGAACAGGAAAGGTTTAACTGGATACCATTATTATATTATGTAGTCCCAGGGAATCATTTTTCTTTATTGTCTTAGAATGGCGAGATCTGTAAGGTAGATATATGTGGCAAACCTAGCAAATATTGCTATAGCATAATACAGGTTTAACTTTTTGAATTTGTTGAAAATGAGTTAAAACAAAAGAAGCATATACTAGGGATGGAAATAGTAAAGGCTATTAAAAGTATGATTTAGATTTATATAGTATGTATAGTTTCTGACTAGTTTTACTTAAGACCACATTTGCAAGGCTATTATACTTGAGGTTATTTATTATTATATCTAATAGCTTGATATTTTCCACTTTATCTGTTTGTGTTGATGAGTGTTTTTTATGCAGGTGTCTGGCTCTTTGCTTTTTAGCTGGATTACATATGGATAGCATTACCTTTTTTGATATTTAAGAGAAGCTGAGAAACAACCAACAATCATTTAAGGCTTACTTTATAACATTAAGCAGTCCATCTGAGGTGGCATTACAAATTTAAGTGAAGTCATCACCATTTTGTACCAAGGTAGCTTTTGCTGCTACTTGATATGTCATTAATAAAGATGTTGAGCAGTAAGGGACACAATATGGATCTTTGTGATACTCTGACTATACTTAGAAGATGAGTTGATGTGGTGTTTTCCTATGTAACAGATATAATATTCTCATTAAGAGAGAATCAGAACTAGAAAAATATGTATTTGGTCATACTTCATTTAAGTAGCCTACCACGTAGAAATCTGTTGGGATACAGTTAACAAAGACTTCAGAGGACTCTAACAATTTTGTAGTAAAATAATGCCCTTGAATTATACATGTATTACTATGGCACTGGAGAGTCAGTAAAGCAGATTCAGTTGGGTTGAAGACCATGTTGCCTGGGTAATGCTGAGTTATTTTTAATTGGATAGCCAAGGATCTGCTTGGGCATGCGTTTTTTTCCAAGAATGTTTGAAAGTGGTGATCTCTAACCAATGTACACCATTAAGTACTAAAGTAACAGTCTCACATCACATCATTACAGCCGGGTAAGAAAACTTACTACTTTTTATGAAGACACTTTTATTAATACACAACATCTCCTTAACTGGGAGTCAATAAACACTCTCCCCATAGATGATGCTACCTCTGAGTTCAATAAAATCTTCCTAGGTGTTCTAAACATGCAAGTCCCCCTCAGAATAAATAGAGTCCTAGCCAACCCTGCTCTATGTGTCCTTAACAACTAAACAGCTCATGAAACAAAGAGACAAAGTGAAAGGTCTACATAAAAACTGAAACAGCTCCTGCTTTACTAGTATTAGGAGAACAGGCAAACTGCACATCAGCACTCTGATTGGAGAACGAATGTTCTCCAGCAGGGTATTAATGTACAAGTAATGCCTGGTGTAAAACAAGTCTGCTGCTTTATGGCACATATCAAGCTGCCATGGAGCTCGGACTGCTAAAAACATAATGGCCGCCATTACTTTTACACTTGCTAAGCAGCGCTTTTGCTGTTTAGTAAGTGTAAAAAAATACAGAAAGAAGTGTGTGTGTGTGTGTGTGTGTGTGTGTGTGTGTGTGTGTGTGTGTGTGTGTGTGTGTGTGAGAGACACTGAGAGAGTGAGAGCGATCTTCGAGTGAGTGCATGCATGAAAGCAGGGAAGACTGTGTGTTTGTGTGTGTGTGTGTGTGTGTGTGTGTGTGTGTGTGTGTGTGTGTGTGTGTGTGTGTGTGTGTGTGTGTGAGAGACACTGAGAGAGTGAGAGCGATCTTGGAGTGAGTGCATGCATGAAAGCAGGGAAGACTGTGTGTGTGTGTGTGTGTGTGTGTGTGTGTGTGTGTGTGTGTGTGTGTGTGTGTGTGTGTGTGTGTGTGTGTGTGTGTGTGTGTGTGTGCATGTGTGTGTGTGTGTGTGTGTGTGTGTGTGTGTGTGTGTGTGTGTGTGTGTGTGTGTGTGTGTGTGTGTGTGTGTGCGTGTGTGTGTGCATGTGTGTGTGTGTGTGTGCGTGTGTGTGTGTGTGTGTGTGTAAGACAAAGAGATTGAGAGTGAGAGTGATCTTGTGTGAGTGAATACATGTATGAAAGCAGAAGTTACTGTGTAGGAGAGAGAGAGATAGAGAGAGTGAATGGCCGTCCTTAAAATTGTTGTGTTCTACTTATTTATTTCTTTTTTAAGTACTATATTATTTTCATTTATATTTTTGATGTAAAATGCTTCCTCCAACTCCATTAACATATACTACAGAAAGTTTGAAACATTAGGCGGAGGAACTATTTTACATCAAAAATATACAGTGCAATAATAGCCTCCAGTATGTGTTAATGTGTAATTAACACCCTTTCAGGGGTGCAGAGGCCCTCCGCCTGCAGTATCAGGCCTCATAACACCCCTGGGTGGGCATTAATTACGCATTAACACACATCCTGTAGAGCATTACTGCTTACCTAGACAACTAAAAAAACCTAACAAAACAACTTATCACCAAAGATAAGAAAACCTACTACTCAACCAATCAAAATATGCACACTAATAATCTAAAACTGTTCTGGGACTCAATCAATACATTTTTAAACCCAGGACAAATTACACAACCAACACCAAACACAGAAATAAAATGATACCATAGTGAAACAATTCAATATCAACTTTATCAATACAGTAAAGTCATTAACCAACCAGGGAACTAATCAAGCTCTTGATGTCCCTACTCGATCAACATTTTTCCTTCAACTGGTTCCTACAAATATGTTTTCTGTATTTATTTTTAAAGATGGTAAAATTCATCATCTTCTTTCAGCTGTTCCTCTTAGGGGTCACCACAGTGGATCACCTGTTTCCATTTCTTCCTGTCCTCTGCATCTTGCTCTGTCACACCAACCACCTGCATGTCCTCTCTCACCACATCCATAAACCTTATCTTAGGCCTTCCTCTTTTCCTGTTACCTGGTAGCTTCATCCTTAGCATCTTTTTCCCAATATACTCAGCATTCCTCCTCAGCACATGTCCAAACCAACGTAATCTTGCCTCTCTGGCTTTGTCTCCAAACCTTCCAACCTGGGCTGACCCTCTAATATACTTATTCCTAATCCTGTCCACCCTCGTCACACCCAGTGCAAATCTTAACATCTTTAACTCTGCCACATCCAGCTCAAACTCCTGCCTTTTTGTCAATGCCACTGTCTCCAACCCATATAACATAGCTGGTCTCACTACCCTCTTGTAGACCTTCCCTTTCACTCTTACAGGTACTCGTCTGTCACAAATGACTCCTGACACTTTTCTCCACCCACTCCATCCTGCCTGTACTCTCTTCTTCACCTCTCTTCCACACTCACCGTTATTCTGAACTATTGACCCCAAGTATTTAAACTCATCCACCTTCACCACCTCTACTCCTTGCATCCTCACCATTCCTCTATCCACCCTCTCATTCATACACATATATTCTGTCTTAGTCCTGCTGACCTTCCTTCCTCTTCTCTCTAGAGCATATCTCCACCTCTCCAGGGTCTCCTCCACCTGTTCCCTACTCTCACTACAGATCACAATGTCATCTGCAAACATCATAGTCCATGGGGACTCCTGTCTGATCTCGTCTGTCAACCTGTCCATCACCATTGCAAATAAGAAAGGGCTCAGAGCTGATCCTTGATGTAACCCCACCTCCACCTTAAACGCATCCTTCACTCCCACTGCAGACCTCACCGTTGTCACACTACCCGCGTACATATCCTGTACCACTCTTACATACTTCTCTGACATTCCTGACTTCCTCATGCAATACCACAACTCCTCTCTAGGCACCCTGTCATATGCTTTCTCTAAGTCTATAAAAACACAATGGAACTCCTTCTGACATTCTCTGTACTTCTACATCAACACTCCCAGAGCAAACATCACATCTGTAGTGCTCTTTCCCAGCATGAAACCATACTGCTGTTCACTAATCATCACATCCTTCTTAACCTAGCTTCCACTACTCTTTCCCATAACTTCATGCTGTGACTGATCAATTTAATCCCTCTGTAGTTACTACAGCTCTGCACATCACCCTTATTCTTAAAAATCGGTACCAAAACAATTTTTCTCCATTCCTCAGGCATCGTCTCGCTTTCTAATATTTCATTAAACAATCTGGTTAAAAACTCCACTGCCATTTCACCTAAACACCTCCATGCTTCCACAGGTATGTCATCTGGGCCAACAGCCTTTCCATTCTTCATTCTCTTCATAGCTATCCTTACTTCCTCCTTGCTAATCCACTGTACTTCATGATTCACTATCCCTACATCATCCAACCTTCTCTCCCTCTCATTCTGTTCCTTCATCAACCCCCCAAAGTACTCTTTCCATCTCTTCAACACACTCTTCTCGCTTGTGAGTATGCTTCCCTCATTATCAGGTGGTAAAATTATTGCTCTTAAAATGTTTTGTAATACTTTGGAGCTTTTCTCCCAGGCCTGCACTGAAGATGGACTTCTACCCAACTGGAATTTCCTGGTAATCAAATGTCAGTAAACAAATAAAAAAAATGCCAAAAAGGAGTAGCCCCAGCACTGAGCCTGTAGGAACTCTACTAGTGACTGGCATTTTTATGGAGGTAGATTCCCTAGTCCTATCTTCTTGGGTCCTATTTTTGAACCAGCTAGCTGTCCACTGGATGATATTGGGGTTTATACCTAATTTTGTGTGTTAATCTAGAATGCCCAAGTCAGTTTTGTGTCAAATTATTTGGTCAAGTCAAGGTAGACAGTATGCTCCATTTTGCCCTTGTCCATTGATTTGGTGACCTTCTTGAGGAAGACTTGCCCTTGACAAAACCACACTGAGCTGAATCCAGTGTCTGAAAGTTTAGTAAGTAATTGATTATCATTTCCATGATCATTCTTTGTGGAGCTTTGCATATGAGGCTAGTCAGACTTATGGGTCTGTAGTTACCCAGGTCTGTGGATGGCCCTGTCTTGTGCAGAGCGATGACAGTTGCAGTTTTCCATTCACCTGGCATGAATTCTGTAAGGAGGTTTCAGTTAAATAGTAGTTTAAGTGGTCCTGATAGTTTGTGTTTCATACTGTTAAGGAGGTATCCTGGGATAATATCGAGGCCCACTGACACAGTGTTTTTCACCTTGGAGAATGCATTGGGGACCTGTTACCTAGTAATAGCTGTGTGAGTTATGGTTAATGGTAAAACTGGGGCTAAATGTGTTGGCAAGTTGAATTGTTATATTCTGGTTCAGTTTACATGGCTCCATTTACGATTAGTTTGGTACATTGTTGTGTGTTACCTTTAATGTTGCAGACATCGCTGAAGAATGCCTTGTGATTGTCCTTGGCTTCAGAGGTTATTTTCTCTCATATTTGGCATGGTTAGAATTGATTAGCCATCTGAGATGCTTGTTTAGATTAATGATGAAATTTTTTCCTTGCTGGTTATTCCAAGCAAAAGTTGCGCACTTCACTTATTACCATATGCTCCTGACTTTACGTTGTTGTTGGAAGTTCATCTACCCTTACTCCAATGATGTTTTGTGCCAGAGCACTGTGTTGTGTGCAACTTTCTTTTAGAATATGGCAATATTTTTTTTTTTTTTTTGCTTCAAGCAAAAAGGTCAAGGACAGAAGCTATTTGGGAAAACAAAATCCAAATCTTTTCTTTTATTTTCTTTAACCTACTAAACACATTTTTTTATTCATTTCATCTGGTGAGGTTGACTGACCCAAGGGCCATTTTCAGCCACAACTTCACGTACTTGACAAAGGCAATATAATGGGTTGTAACATAGACCAGAATAGTATGGAACTTAATGCAAAATACACTTAAGGCAGTGCAGATATTTGCAGATGGTTAGCATTTATGAAAAATTGCTAAATACTGCGTGACAGTATTTTTTTAATCTAATTTCATGGAATGTGACTAAATTGGCTACATTTTTATCTCAAATACATATGTAGAAATAAATAAATAAATAAATTGAAAAAAACAAGTATAACATAAAAGTCCAACCACACTCGTGGACAGTAGTTAAAATAAATAACCCCAACTGTTGGTAACTATCACTTAACATAAGCAATACGCATTGTGAATATTCACTGAAATGCAAATGACAAAAGATACAGTTCACACTTAGTACAGAAATGGTCCACATAAGGAAATATTTGTTAGCATAAAACTGACAACTGTAAGGTCTGTTTTGCCACTTCCTCCAGAGAATAAACAAAATCTCAGTGGAGATCTGTGTCTAGCCTTTTGAACCATGAAAGATCCAACCCTCGTTGACCTCCATTTCCTTCGCAGAACAAATGGTACCTCAAATACCCAGTTAAAGGAATTAAGCCTTCATCAACTCATAAATAAGGCACATTGGCATGATAGATTCATATCCCAATATTTTTCTCACTTCTTCAACAAACTACATATCAGACAGAGTAGCACCCTTGCCACGTTCAAGGTAAATCTAGATAATTATATGGGCAGCCTTAAATTCTGTCATGGTCTATCTTAACTTTCTCTACTGGAGGCTGGAGAGAACTTCGGATTTTTTTTTGGCTAGGCTTGTAATGGTCTCCAGACTTATTGCCTAATACTTACTTATGAACATAAAGCATTAAAGTGATGGGTGTAATGACTGAATGGGCCATGTTCTGGTATTTTTCCATGAATGTTAACTAAGTAACATGACACACTTAAATATTCAATAAACAAGATGTCATTTCAGGGGGGTGCTGAAGCCATAAACTATTCTTTTAGCAGCTGAATGCCATAACTGTTTGCACAACAGAGGTGTGCAAAATTTACTGGTTATGTTAACCATTGACTGTGTCAAAATATACATGCCAAAACACAACTTCTGTTCTGTTAGCATCTTCCCTATAAGTGTGCATAGTGTTTCCCTATTGCTGTTTCTCACTACCAAAACTTGTTACTTTCTTAAATCACATTTACTGTATGCTTATTGATACTGCAGAATGTCACCCTTGAAGTTTATTTCTCCTTCCTTAGTTATCTGAGTACAGAGTAAATATAAGTAAGATGGGTATGTGAGTATGGGGGGGGGGGTTCTCATGTAAAACATCTTGTTCTTGTGGTTTGTACACTACAGTTTTTGGTCATTTGTAATTTACCACTTATGCATTTGTGGAGCTGGGAGCTGATCATTTACAGGAAGTTCAGAGAACAAAATGTGAAAACACCCTACAAAAATATATTTATTTTTATATACAAATTACTTCTCTTACCACAACGGAGTAATCACATGAATTTTGTTTCCCAAATCAATAAAATAATTTGTCATGCTGAATAAAGAGAAGATTCTGTGATAACAAAAAAATCTTTTTTATTAAAAATGTAAAGATGTGGAGTTAATAATATATCATAAAGAGGGTGTGGAGGAATCCATCCCAATATAAAACTTTTAGTGTCTGATGTACTGGCAGTGGAGCAGTGGGCTGGATTCCAAAAGAAAGTTGCAGACAGCACAGCATGCAGAAGGAAGACTTCAGTGCATCAGTGGCAGGTGTGATTCTATAATGTACGTTAAAACATTATTAAGTAATTATCAGTTCAGCATAGGATAATAATGGACTATACTCATGCCCGTCAGATTCCAAAGCACAGTGCGTGCTCCCAACACAACTTAAATGAGTCAAAGTGCTTTAGTGACAAATTTTTAAAAGCACTCAGTGGAGGTCATATGTGCTGTATGTATATACCATAAGAGTAATCAGATTGTTATGTAAACCTGCAGAATACGCAGCATTACTTTCAAAAAAAAAAAAAAAAGAAATGCAATCGGCATTTAATGAATTACAGCAGGCCAGGGTACTACAAGTCATACAGGAAGATATTCAAATGCATCCTAGAAGGCAGCCAGCCAGACACCAAGCCAGGCTGCATCTAAGCCAGTTGTCTGATCGGGTAATGACTGACATGTACTGATTAGACAGAGAGCTAGCGCAGGTGGTGTACAGGATGTGTGCCCTGCACATGTATGCATGTACTTTGTGAGATAACTCCATAGATGTAGAAGCCAAACTTTGTTTGAGTCTAGGTATACTGGCCTCTAGGACATTTCGGCATATGGAAAATGTCATAGGAGTGTCCCAGACAGTTGCCAGGTACATACATTGGCATTCCTGGCAGCAATGTGCAACAAGGTAGATGGTAATATCCACTTCTCATGTACACTCATGGAGAGAAGAACTGCCATGCAACAGTTCTATGCCACAACCAAGTTCCCTTATGTCCTTGGTGCAGTAGGCTGCACCCACATTCCTATTAATACCCCTGCTGCACCCGATGTATAGCTGTACATTAATAGAAAGGGGTGGCCAGCACTCAGTTACCAGGTGGTGTGTTCAGCAGTTGGCCTCATTACAAATATCATGGTGACACACCCTGGTAGTGTCCATAATGCTGCTACACAGAGGGAAAGTAGTCTGAGGACTGCTTTCCAACATGGTAAAATACCTTAGGGACTACTACACACATATTGACATGATCGTGTTACATGCATATATCAATTGACTTGCATGCCTGTCATTTACAAGGCAAAGTTATGCAAAACAATCCTTTTCATGTATATTGCTGTTATGCCTCTGCAAAATGAACAGCATCTGAATTACTAGATTCAAGGATTATTTAAATTTTGCTTGTGTCATAAATAACACATGTTGGCAAGACAGATATGTATCTCAGAGGATCCCCATGCTTTGGAGCAGGCACTTCATCCTTGTAAAGCAGAATCTATCCCTAACCCTACTTAATCTTCACCTTTTGCAATGAATAGGAAATCAGAAATTCACCCTAGGTTTTCCCCCTGTGTCTGTGATAGTCATAGGCAGACAGTAATGCCAAAACTAACATGTCCCCCCACATAACCTCTAGAAACTTCCTAACATACCTCCACCTAATAAATGCCCATGATGCATAGGGACACAGTTAGGTTGGATTGCATGACTACACTTATAAAGGCACTGGTGGTTGTTAGCCTAGTATGTACAGGAACAGAATGGATATGAAAACAATGTCTGAATATGTAATACATGTAACAACCCATTAAAAAGTTGTTTAGGTCATACAGGAGGTTTGAACCCATGTCAGTGGATATCACAAGTAAAGGGCAACACACAACCATTGTGTTAAACACCCATTGCTATAATAATGGTGTTTTCACATATCCAAATATAATATGCATGTGTACCCAAAAATGTTGTATGCCTTTGCTATACAGCCACAGTCAGTGACACACATCATAACAAGCGTTACTGTTATTATACCAACAGTGAAAATGCAGATGGTGCTAGCAAATGGTTCCTCCAGCAACAAATCCAAGTTTAAAAGCAAGTAAAGAAGGCTCCAGACCACAGCTATACAGCACATGAAACTGTTTAATAAAATAACAGTCAGGTACCAGGTGAGCACTTTCGTGGCGCAAGCCACTTCATCAGACACAAGAATACTGCTCTACAGGATTTATACTCGGTGCTACAATCAGTTATACAATTAATTATGCAAATCATCCTCCTTTGAACAGATTTAAAGCCACACAGTAATAAATAAAAACCATTACATGAAAAGCAAATCAGTCCTTTCATATCTACACACTACCCTATGAAAACATTCCTACATGCCCCATAAAAAATACCCATGATGTTAACATACACATGTAAATTCATATTCATAGAACATATAAAAATAAATAAATGATAACTATCTCAACTGCATAACTTAACAAGCAATTATCTTTTTAAGAAGGCAATACTAAAATAACAACATATCATCCAAAATACTCCAGACAAAGATTCAAACCCACATGCAACCATGAAACATAAACACTTGCCTAGTGCTTAATGTTTTGAGCTAATAAGCAGCACATTCCTGTACTGTTTTAAATCTCTAAGGAATAATAATGGATTATATGTATGCATACACACACACACACACACACACACACACACACACACACACACACACACACACACACACACACACACACACACATATGTATGCCTTGTAACAATATAAAATGGACAAGTCAGTAATGGCATTAGTGCACAACTGTGTGATTAAATAACACATGTCTTCCATACCTCTCAATCTGTTAGAGCAAAAAATCTGGACAAAGCCTAAAAAGATGGGGGGACAAATAGGGACAGATTTTAAATATTGCTCTTACAAACTTAGAAAGTTGATAGAATAATAGGTTTTACATTAGCATGAGTTTTCCAAAGGATGTGGATTCTTAAACTCAAATGTTTGTCATTATTTAATGACTCCAATCCTCAGCTTTTGCCAGAAAGGTACAGATTTTAGGAGAAACGCATCAAAAATATGAGGCAAAAAATCCGGACATTCTGCGAAAATCTGTACAGTTCAGAAGTGTGATGTCTACACATACAGTGGTAAACCTACTGCCATAATATATAATAAGGTTTACAGATCCACACATCTTGTAATTGCATTTAATTCACATCATACAGAAGTAGTGTGGGATGTTTCTAGAATCTCGAGGATAATAGAAACAAGCATAGTTATCTGCGACCTAAGTGCACCATGTACATACTAGATGTGTAAAGTAGAAAACAAGTGTACATGTCAGAAATTTGTTATGAAATAGGAAATACAGAACTGGCAAAATAACATCATAACTAGTGTACATTGAGATTCATACCCATACATATGCATGAAACATTCACATTAGCATACTGCTTACTGTTTTGAGGTAACTGACCACACATTTCCTTTAATGTTGCAAAAAATATATGGAATAACCATAGAATCCACCTTATAACGCTAGTATGTTTCAATGTTTAACTGTCTTTTACTTGTATTATTCTTTTGCAAACTCCAGCATATTTCAGCCATGCTGTCCTGCATTGTTCTTACCTTCATAAAAGTGAGTACAACCAACACTGATATTACAATAATGTGCTCTTTGTAATGCAGAGCTTAATCATGCATGCATGCATTACTCAGCATTCTCTCATACAGAAATATACTGTGTGATGCTTCTCAAAATGTTATGGATGACAGACAAATGCGTGGTATTCCACAGCCTAAGCACTATAGGTGTCAGAGAACCACAGCCATGCTAGATGTGTAAAAAGCTGTACTATATACATTTCCAAACAAACATAGGTTTCCACTGTGTTATGCTCAATATTATCTACATAACCTCCACTATTTAAAAAATAACCTAAATTGAGGTTTTATCCCACACATAGGACAGCAGCAGTCTGACTCATTACTTACTTATTTGTGCAAATTAACCGAGCAGTTCACTACTGATTCTAAAAGGAAAATTTATGGAACATCATTCACTGCTATAAATGTAATGCACGTATGAATGCATGGTCATAATCAACATTTATTCACACTGTTTACAATGGCCCAGTATGGTTGTGGATAACATCAGAAACGCATTGAAACGGTAATGTTAACTACATTTGCATTACTATTTTCAGTACAGACACTCATTAAATGCAATCAAAACAGGCTCATAAACAGATATAGATAACAAATATATTTATTATAATAGATGTTAAGGTGTGGATTATGAAACTAACTGTAGACATCCACTGCCTGGTGTACGACCTCTGGCAAAGATCCCCTGCATTCCTCTGATGCAGGTCATCATAGCAGTGATGGACTTGCATGCCACTCTGATAGATCCCAGTCCATCTGTGGTGTTCCCTCACAATCTGGTTCCATATATTGATCATTGTAAAGTTTCTGGGGAGTTCTCACATCCTCTGCTCATGTCCAGTAGAGACAGTGAGCACCTGGGTGGTCTCCTCCTCAGTCC
This sequence comes from Protopterus annectens, assembly GCF_019279795.1. Classification (NCBI taxonomy): domain Eukaryota; kingdom Metazoa; phylum Chordata; order Ceratodontiformes; family Protopteridae; genus Protopterus; species Protopterus annectens. Next base: position 1,931,789,424 of record NC_056729.1, on the reverse strand, counting down.
AGCTCAGTGACCAGACACACTGAAGGCTCCTCTCAGTCAACATCCTCTGTATTACAGTTGAAACTGTTACAAAAAATGGCTTCATAAAAATTCTAACTGAGTTCCCACTCACTTCACAGGTAGCAATGCTATGAACAGTAAATGAATCAATATCACATTTTAAAGTCGGCACATATAGGAAGGTATCAGACTATTGCAGGGCATTAGGCACCTGATACTCATATTCCCGCTTACTGATACATATTGGGTAAGTACACAGAGCATCTTTCAGTTACTCTGAGATTTTTAATGCACTGAATTTTGAGATCTCAGAATATGGACTTGAGTAAATGGGATTTCAAAACATTGAATGTGAATGAACATCATTAATTATGTATGAAGCAAATGGCACTTAAACGCTGTGTACAAATACCAAAGGTACAGCGGATGTAGAGTTAGCTTCAAAGGTAAGCCGTCACCTTCTGGCATTGCTGTGGTGGGATAGACTGCTCTCATAACCATAATCACTAATCTGTAGAAAATCAATGTATATATGGTGTCAGTCCTTTTTTGGCTAAACTGACTGCATTATAATCTGTCTGTGAGATTAAGGAGGGATGTGGATCTGACCAAACTGCATGCAGATGGGAAAATGAACATCAGTGACAAGGAGATTTTCCACATAAGTAGTTTTATGGATAAAAAGGAAACAGCTTTGGTGAATGGTAGATAAAGCAGAATAAAATAAATCTGTAGTAATTTCTAATTAACATGCAAATGTCTGTAGTATGTTTACAGAAACTGACGAGTTCCAAGGGTTTCCATAAATTGTATGTTCATTGACTAGTTTACAGATATTCTCTGATGGTTAGTAATATATGTACTATAGATAAGGTCAGGATAAAAATATATCTGCTGTTGTTTTTGATCAACCTGTACTGTCTGTAGTATGTTTACAGAATCCAACAAGTTCCAAGGATTTCTGTAAGTGGTATGTTCACTGCCTAGTTTATGGATACTCTCTAATGTTTAGTAATATAATAGTAGTTCCATTCAATCTGATAGAAACAACATGTGGCTGTCTTTGACTGTTCGCTGTTTATTGTGTTGAAATATCGCCACGGGTGCATAACATTTCATTTTAATATGAATAACTATTTCCTTCACTGTGTCTCTATAATTCCCAATATATGTGTTCCATATGGGTCCCTATCATTTTGCCTTTGTCGAACAAACTATTTATCAAATACCTCTTTGTCGAACTTTATTCATCTAATTTTAATCCATTGAATGCTTGTTTTAGCAATTTTTTTTTCCCAGGGAGAAAAACTAGATGGCCATCATTGGAAGTTTGCCTTCTTCCCCACTGTAGTGCGATCTCAGAGTTGGTATGTTTAGTTTTTTTTTTACACATCTAGTATGTACGTGGTGCATTAACGCCTATAGCACTTATGTCAAGGATGACTAAGAATATCTTTGTTATCTGCAAATCATCTGGAAAGATGCTAACTATGTCAATATGGCTGTAGGGTAATATATACATGTTACCCATACATGTTGAATGTCACAATATTATGTCATAATCCATTCCTGTTTAATGATGACTGCCCTCCTAACTAACTTACATGTTGATGTATTAAGTACCAGTGATGACCAGTAATTCCTATAATATGTATTTACGTCTGCTAAGTGCAGCCACATGCTATATTGCAACGTATGAAACTTTAAACTCTGAAGTATTACTGCTGCTTGTTATTGCTGTGCGCAATGTGCTGACGCACTCAAGATTGCATACCTTTTCATTTGAATGCACAGCACATGGTGAAAGTTGTAATTTTTTTTTATCCTTTGGATAGAAGCTTGAAAACAAAGCATCAAGGTCAAATGGGGCTCTAGGCATGGTAAAGGACCAGGGTAATGGCAGCAAATTGGTGAAATCAGAAGAAGATGAGAACTGAGGTAGAAGGGAAGATAGTGGAGCAGGTTAATATCTTCAAATCCAAAATGACACACGCAAACTGCAGCCAAGATCCCAGTTTATTCTTCAACTTTAGCACATCTACTTAAACATCTTCAAGTATCTGGGAGGGGTGGTTGATGAGAATGGAAGTCTGTCTGAATGAGGAAGTCAAAGCTAGAATCAGGGAGGCTGCAGCCAACTGGCATATAGTGTCAGATGTAGTGTAGGACAGAAGAATGGCAAAGAAGCTAAAAAGTAAGGTGTACAAAACAGCCATGAGACAAATGGTACTGTTTGGTGGAGAAACCTGAGCAGTAAAGGCGAAGCAGATGAAAAAGATAGAGGTGATAGAAATCAAGTGCCAGAGAAGTCTGGTAGGATGCACACTGTAGTACAGATGAAAATATGATGACATAAGAGCATAAGCCAAACTACCCCCAGTTGCAGAAAATATCAAAGAGAACAGATTCAGGCACATGTACAGAAAAGCAGAAGACAAGCTGGTGAAGATTTGGGACAGACAGAAATAAGGTAAGGGGAAACAAGGGTGTCCAGAAAAGAGGTGGATGGATTATGTGAGAGAAGATCTGTGACAGTCAGGCATGAGTGTTGAAGAAGGCTGGAGTGTCGCATTGAATCGAGAGAGATGGTAACAGTTAACATGATACCCACGACCCCATGGTGACAGTTAACATATCACGCTGACTCCATGCAGAAAAATGGGAAAAAGGGGGTTGATAATCCTGATTGTATTAAATTATATTCATTGTACAATACAGAACCACTTGTTAGAGCGTGCTTTAAATTTGTTTCCAGTAAGCAGTGAAACAAAACATATGAACCAATAATGAAGAAAATACCCATTACAGAACATTTCAATCACAAAGGCCAGTCACAATTCTGTCATTTCAATCCATCAGTATCAGTCAATATACACAATCTCTGCAGAAGTAAAAGTCATCTGAATAATTCTACATTAGAGAGATCTATAACTAATGAAGACGTTGATGCTGGCAAACAACTTTACCTTTCAGTGTTTCATGTACAAATTCAGTGCCTACTGCCCTTGATGAATACATTTCCCATGTTACATATAAATAAAATGGTAAGCTGGTGTTCGTTCTTTATCTGAAGTTGAATCATGAAGTATTTTTTATAGACTGCAGTGATTTTTGGTTTCTGTGGTGGACCCTCATTTTATTGCAGTTTTATTAGCTCTCTTCTGAATCTGAAGTTATAACTATAAATTGATTTGGGTTTTATATTATCCATAATTATTTCTCTGAGTTCTTAAGTGGATTATCAGCATTGCTTAATCTAATGCTGTGTTGTAGTCTCTTTTCAAACTTAAAGCAAAAAAGCCAGCTTGGGCCAATTGTGTGAGCTGTAACTGGATTTTGTCGTAATTAAACCAACCCCCTGATGTCTTACATTCCACAAGTAGTCAGCCGTCTTAGTCTTGAGACTGCTGGAAGCTTGGAAGATTGAAAACAAAGCATTTGGCCTACATTTTGTATCCAGGGACGAGCATTTAAAATATGTTTACAATATTGCACTTACTGTACCTTTAAAATCAGTTCTGCATGTTGTGTTTGTTCTTTATTTGAAATTAAAGCCATTAATGTAAGGCATTTTTATAGTCTACAGTGCTTTCTGATTTCATTGCTGGGCCTAGATGTTGTGACTGGGCACTCATTTTATTACATTTTTACTAGCTCTCTTCTGAATTCGGTTCCCTACCCAGCCTATTCCTGATGTACTTTTATTATTGGAGGCTTTTGAGCTGCCCATCCCTACTACATATCTGGCCCTAGAAGCTCCTCCCAGTCTTATCTCCTCTGCTCATCTTACTGGTTACTAAAAAAACTGGGAAGGCCCTTCCTTAGACTGTTATTGTACTTTGAAATTGCCTTACAGTGTACGCTCCTCATTGGTGGTTTGTCTGCCTTTGAATCTTCTTGCAATTAGTTGTAGATAGTTGTTAGATCTGTTTATGGTACCTTTTCACCTATGGCTACCTAAAATGTGTTTTTACATTAAGAAGACTGGGACTCTAATTCTAATGGCAGAAAAAGGTAGCCTGGTTTGCCTGAGCTTGGATACACACAAGTAGGCTTAAGTGAAAATTACATGCTGTAACTAGTTGCTTGATTTGTTTCCGATACCTTTCACTTTAGTGTTTTTACGTTAAGAAGACTTGTAAAGAATTCTAGTGGGAATAGAAGTGTTGCCTTGTCTGTCCAAGTTGGAAAACACATAAGGAGGCTTAAAGTGACATTTACTTCTTGTAGCTAATTATTTGATCTGTTTCTGATACCTTTCAACTCTTATATGTTCAGAATTTCATAGGTTGTTACTAGGCTAACAACCACTAGGGCCTTTATAAGCCTAGCCATGCACCCTAACCCAATTTGTCTCTGAGTACCTTGGACATCTGTTGGGGGGGTATGTTAGTAAGGAGGTAGAAATGGGATTTGTGTGGGTGGGATGTTAATTGGAGAACATTGTAAAGGCTTCAGGGCCATTAGCCTAGTATACACCTATGAACCTATTCATATTTTCAGTGAGATATGCTTTGTTGTAGTGGTCAGTCTATTTAGGAAATGTTGGGGACAAGCAGACCTGTGGGGTTTATACTATCGGTATTGTTATTGTTATTGCAGGGGGATTTAGATCTTGTCGGTATTTAATTTTCAAATAATTATGCACAGTAAATAGACAAAGAGCTTCAGCAGCCATAGTAAGGTTTCACTAAGTTATCTACAAATTATACAGGAAAGTTCTTAATAAAGCATTCAGTCATCTGGAAATTGAACTGGGACATTATTATTATTAAAGGTATACAGTCACCTGGGAATTGTACTAGGACATTATTAAGGCATTCGGTCAACTGGGACTTGCACAGTTAAGTTCTTACTACATGTATCCAGTCATCCACGAACTGTGAAAGTACATTCACTCTCAGGACATTAATGATTAGAGTTGAAGATTCTTGATTTCCCAGGGATCATTTTTTTCTTGTGGAAATAGAAATCATGCTTGGAAAGAAGTTATCCTACTATTGCAGATGGAATAGTTTTGACCGCTGAATGATTCTTGAGAAATTACAGCAACTGTTTCAAAGTTGGGAGGTTGGCGTAATGGTTATGGTGTTTATCTCACAAACAGAATTTTTGCAGGTCAAGCACTCCTATATTATACAAATCTCTCACTAGCAAAACCCCCCAGGAGTGCCCACTTCCCTGCTAAGCCCACTACTTTTCTGTCTCATACCAACTCATAATTCTTTCTAGCATGTCGGAGGGTCAGATGCTGGCGTCCTCTCCTGCCCATTTGGTGAATCTGGGAATTCTGAGACAATGTTACAATTGCCTCATGTACACGGACAACCCTCTCCTCCTCCCACGTAACACTAACACTTGTGAGAGATGCAGCTATTTAGCCAGACTGGAGGCTGAGCTCTCTCAACTCAGGACTGGCAAGACCAGGCAGGAGGAGAAGGCAACTACACACACCACAATACCAGTCTCACATAACTCAACCACACCACTGAATCAAACACATAAACACACTAAGACATACTCGAGGCTCTGAGTAAAATTTACCTAAACAGCAGAGGCCTCCAAAGCAGACACCCAAGCAACTGCAAACTCAATACACCACACAAACAACACATAAACAACAAAATCAGTGTGCAAAGCAGTCACTGCCCTTAAGGCCAAATACAACACCAAACATACTTGTCATAGGTGACTCCATAGTCAGACATACTGATGTCCCGCCACCAGACTGAGTAAGGAGAAGGTCACAGTAAGCTGCCTGTCGGGCTAGAACCGCCACATAACACAAGCACTCGGTTCTCTCAACAGCAGGTACAAGTAAGACTCAGTCATTGTCCACGCTGGTGTCAACGACCTGAGACGCACCTCCTTGGACTACATGAAAAGAGACATTGAGGAGCTCTCTGATTATGTAGCCCAGGCAGGTATGACCCTGACCTTGAGCAGTATCCTACCTTCACCTAGAATGATGCCACAATACAGTGATAAGATGATCAGCTTTAATAATTGGCTTAAATTCTGGTGTCATTCAAAGGGGATCCAATGTCTGTCTGCCTGGGATGACATGCTGGACAAGCCACGCTGCTTCAAGGGACGGCTTGCCTGTCACCCCTAGGCTTCCGGATATTGGCAAAGGCTCTTGCCACCCCCATAGTGCCTTTTTTAGGCAAGGCTCAAATTCTAAACCTACCACCCTAGAACACAAAAAGTAAAAAAACTAAGGGTAATGCTGCTCAATGCCAGAAGTCTCAATCTCAAGATGCACGCACTCGAGGCCCTTCTCAGTATGGAGAGCATCGATGTCTGTGCTGTGACAGAAACCTGGTTCAAGGCTCCTGAGAGCACCCCAGCACTAGCAGGTTTCACCTCATATCATGCTCCGCCCCAAAATCCGGACAACACCAAGAAAGGAGGGGGGGGGTGTCCATATTCATAAAGGACACCCACACCTCAAGGTTGGTGGCAACGCACGATGCATCGGAGACCATCCAGGTGCAATTAACCATAGGCAAGACTGCTCTGCAATTTGTAGCATGTTACAGGCCACCCTCTCAAACTCAGGAACCTCACATGGCCTTCCTGAAAACAATGGAGGGGATAAATGTATCTCCAAACACCATCATACTAGGTGACTTCAACTACCCTAATATAGACTGGGAACACTACTCAAGCCCAAACACTCTAGCCCAAAGGTTCCTGGAGTTCATAAACTCAAATGCCATGGAACAACTAGTCACCATCCCCACAAGAGGAGAAAACATACTTGATCTCATCATCACGAACATGGGATCACAATGTTCAACACCGAAGTATACCCTCACTGGTGAGATCAGATCATAAACTAATCTCGCTGGAGGTCCTCATGCCGCCCCACCTGAAATAAAAAGACCACAGTGAAAACTTCTCAAAAGCCGACTTCACATTTCTAAAAACTAGTGTGGTCTCCTTTAAGGCCCCTGAGCCAGTGGTAAACATTACTCAAACCGCTGAATCACTTACAAATGCCTTCTACCAGCACCTACAGGACTGCATGGATCAGGCAATCCCAAACAAAACTAAGACTCTTTGTACCAAAGGCAAGCGTCCAGTCTGGTGGACCCCAGCCATAAACAAGCTCTACAACAAAAGGAGGAAGCTACTACAAGATAGAGCAAAATCCTTGAAAGGTAAGACACCTTTGATCATTATAAGTAAAAAACTAAGAGCTCTCATAAAATCATCCAAGGCAAATTTTGAGAGAAAAATCGCCAAGGACTCAAAAGACAATCATAAGGCCTTCTTTAGCTATGTTAGAAACCTAGGAGGAAATTCCCAGATATGCTCAGAATTAGTTCAAAATGATGTGAAGATTACTGAACCTACACACATTGCCAACATACTGGCTGACAGGTTCAGTGCAAACTTTTCCCCCAAAAGGAGAGATATCTATACAAGAGGATTGTAGCCCACCAAACATCTCCAACGCCCAGGTGAGAACTGCTCTCCAAAGCAAAAAACACAGCATCCATGGGACCGGATGGTGTCCCCGCCTGTGTGCTCCATGAACTCAAGGAGGAATTAAACCCGCAGTTAGGACAGCTGTTTAATCCTACGCTCACCTCAGGATACGCACTCCAAGGAGTGGCGCACGGCGACTGTGGTCCCATTTCACAAGGCGGTGCCTCCACCGACCCTGGAAATTACCGTCCCATTAGCTTGACAAGCCTTATCTGCAAAGCCATGGAGAGGATCATAATGGAACTCATAAATAAAGACATAGGAACTTGCAGACTTTGGATCCAACCCAGTTTGGCTTTGTCAAAGGCAGATCATGCCTTTTAAACTTGGTTGACTTTTTCGAGAGAGTCACCAAGGCCATTGATGAGGGAAAGGCAGTCCATACAGCCTACCTTGACCTGGCAAAGGCCTTCGACACAATACCCCACTCAGGTATCATCGAAAAACTCATCAGCTTGAATGTAAACCCATACATCACAAGATGGGTTGCAAACTGGCTAAGTGACAGAACCCACAGGGTCAGAGTTGCTGGAGCCATGTCAGACTCAAAGCCTGTCACAAGTGGTGTCCCACAGGGCTCAGTCCTGGGTCCACTCTTGTTCGGCATCTACTTTTCTGAAGTACAAGCAAACACAGGAGGGTTATGGCTGACAAAGTCTGCAGATGACTGCAAACTGGGCCATAGTCGAAAACACATCTGACACAGATATCCTTCAGAAGGGCCTCACAGAAACGGATAACTGGTGCCAGAGCCATGGCCTAAAGTTAAATGCCAAGAAATGCATAGTCATACCCTTCGGGAAAACAAGGTTACCCCTAGCTACCATATAGGTGGCAATCCACTGAGCACAGAAGAAGTCATCAGGGATCTGGGGACCCAGGTTGACAGTAGCCTTTTGTTTGACACTCATGTTGCTAAAGTAGTTAGGAAAACCTTCTACATTGCCCACCTGATCATGAAGGGATTCACATCTAGATCAAGGGAGGTCATCGTCCCCTGTACTCATCACTCATTAGACCTATGATTGAGTACAATGCCCCATTCGAATGTATCTGACCCGACACCTGCAGCAGCTGGAAAGGCCCCAAACGCTCCTCACCAAAAGGATAAAGGATCTCAAAAATATGTCTTATGCTGCCCGACTGAAAGAACTCCAGCTCTATTCAGTCTCATACCGCTTGCTCAGAGGTGACCTGTGCCTGACATATAAGGCCATGTCAAACCCTGATTTGATGAATATGCTTCACCCTACTACAAATCTGGCCCTCAGAACCTCAAGGCCAGTCTTATCTCCTCTGCTCATCTTACTGGTTACTAAAAAACTGGGAGCACCCTTCCTTAGACTTTATCCTATGGCTACCTAAAATGTTTTTACATTAAGAAGACTGGGACTCTAATTCTAATGGCAGAAGAAAGGTAGCCTGGTTTGCCTGAGCTCGGATACACACAAGTAGGCTTAAGTGAAAATTACATGCTGTAACTAGTTGCTTGATTTGTTTCCGATACCTTTCACTTTAGTGTTTTTACGTTAAGAAGACTTGCAAAGAATTCTAGTGGGAATAGAAATGTTGCCTTGTCTGTCCAAGTTGGAAAACACATAAGGAGGCTTAAAGTGACATTTACTTCTTGTAGCTAATTATTTGATCTGTTTCTGATACCTTTCAACTCTTATATGTTCAGAATTTCATAGGTTGTTACTAGGCTAACAACCACTAGGGCCTTTATAAGCCTAGGAGAACATTGTAAAGGCTTTAGGGCCATTAGCCTAGTATACACCTATGAACCTATTCA